>NC_034601.1:37210447-37230558 GCF_900095145.1 Mus pahari
ACCCAAGGAGCTGTAGGGGGCTGCAACCCTGTAGGTGCAACAACAATATGAACTAACCAGTACCCCCTGAGCTCGTGTCTCTAGCTGCATATGTAGCTGAAGATGGCTTAATTGGCCATCATTGGGAAGAGAGGCCCCTTGGTCCTGCAAAATTTTTATGACCCAGCACAGGGCTTCCTGTCAAGTAGTGGGAGTGGGTGGGTAGGGGATCAGGGGCAGGGGGGAGGGCATAGGGAACTTTTGGGATAGCTTTTGAAATGTAAATAAATGTAATAATAATAATAATAATAATAATAGTAATAATAACAATGTCAAAAAACCAAGCTTCATTTTTTTAAAAAGAATATACAAGTCACTTTTTATTTTGTGCTCACTGGTGTTTTGCCCGCATGTACATCTGGGCTAGGGTGACAGATTTCATGGAACTGGAGTTGCAGACACATATGAGCTGCTATGTGGGTGCTGGGACTTGCAACCTGGGTTCTCTGGGAGAGCAAAAGTGTTCTTAGTCACCGAGCCATCTCTCCAGCCCGACAAGCTGCAGTAGTCCAATGTATAGCCAAGGAGTGGAGATTCAGTTGCTCTCTTTTAACATCTGGCCACATGATCAAGAGTATCTGTACAAAATACTAAAACTGCCTACTTTCATACAAACCTATGTATTCGTTCCTTATTTTTCAATTTAGACTTTTCCTCATTAAATAAATATTTACTAAGTACCTACTGTGTATGTACCAGGCATAGGTAGAGACTGAAAATGTAGGAAGAGAAAGGCATGATTAAAAGCTGAAGCCCTAATAGCTTATTACATTCTGTTTAGGGACTTAAAGCAGGGCATCTGATTAGTGCAAAGGAACTCAAAAACCTTCTGTCTAACAGAATAGTAAATAAACACTCAGACCCACAGCAGAGGCTTGTGAATTGGAGGCGGGCAGAGAGATCACTTGAGTGTGACACACGAGGGAGTTGCAAATGCATGGCCCTTTCTTCACAGGGCTATAGCTCCAGAAAGGATTGCTTTAGAGATGGGCTGGGTCCTGAGAAAAATGATGCTGGGAAGAGATGTTACCATGGTGACGTTCTCTAGTTCACCTCCTCCTCTCTGCAGATCTTCCATTGCAGTCTGCATTGCTATGCTGGAAATGGGAGGTCAGAAAGGATGCTTCCTCAACCCTGTGAGGCTCAGAGAGCAGGTTCTGCTTGTTGGAGTGCAACAGAAATCCTAGGCTTGTGAATCTTTGAGAGCCACCATAGTCTGGCTGATATGTGCCAGAAAAAGGTTGTACCTGAGTATGACATGAAGTTGCCAAGAAGGCCATGTGCTCTGATGGGTTGCCTTTCCTGAGACAAAGCAGACCTGACCTGGGCCTCAGAGATGCAGGAAGTTCCTTATTTCTCAGGACTCAGGAGGATTCATCCCTGAGAGACAGGTAGGGTTATCTGAGCCAAGCTTCTACAGAACCAGAATCACATGTGTGTTTCTTTGAGCTTAGTTTGAATGTTTGTGAATCCTTATGTTCACTAATCTATGTCAGGATGTAAGCCTTATGATCCCTGAAATATAATTTTCTGCCCGCCTCCAAACCCTAGTGATCTGCTCCCACTTGGATTGGCACATTTTTACCAGTGTCCCATTTTGCTTTCTCTTAAAACACAAATCTTCAGGGGACAGTTAAATGACCAAGTTCCTAATATATGCTGGAACTGATTTCCATTATTCCCACCCCACATTATTATCTATATGCCGCACTGCAACTCCTGGAATTTCTCTGTAAATGAGGACAGTAAGGTTCACTTCATTTGTCAGAGTGTCCTGAGACATATAAGATGTTGGATGCTGAGTGACTGGCTTGGTTTGTGCACTGGGTTCCACTGTGTGTTTGGGAGGATTCCAGCACGTTGGAGAGAAGCCAGAGTTCCTCCAGGCCTCTTTCCATCATCTCTGCATGTTATTGCATCCAGGAGGGATGAAGAATGGGGGGGGGGTCTGCTTGGAGTGATGATACCTCTGTACTGTGCAAGTTGGGTGGACCCAAATCTATAGGTTTGCATCTGTAGATCGCTCCTCTCGTTACTGCATGAAGAGATTCTCCAGCTTCTACTTCTTCAGTCAGCACACAATTTAGAGGAACGGAGGTCACAGGTGACAAAGAGGAAGAATTGCGTGGGACTTGCTTGATGTCACCCACTGTCCTTTGGATCTGGGACAGGTCCACTGCAACCGCAAACATAAAGCCTCTCCCGGAAGGCTCACTTCCTTTTTGTTCTCTCCTCGCTTCTGTTTGGCCTTGCTCTGTGGAGATGCGGGGCAGGGAGGTTCTACTTATAAACATTGTTGTGTCTCTTGTGTCAAGTCTAAGGTTTTGAACCAGGAAACTTTAGAATGATAGTAGCAAATGCACACACACACACACACACACACACACACACACACACACACACACAGTTAGCTGCCATCTCTCCACTTCTTTTAGTCCAAACTTTGTCCTAAAATGGCCTGGTTTCTTGATTTAGGTGCTTTAGGAAACCCATGACAGTAAGGACAAAGCTGGGCAGGAAGAGAGCAGTTGAACCAACAATCCCTCAGCTTGTTACCACAGTCTAACAGATTAATCTGTGCTACTGTAGCAAGCTGTGAATATTAGTTTCAAATTAGTTCGGTTAAATACCCAGGGCTGAAGTGGACGTGTCTGTGCATACATGAGGCAAATGGATCTTTGAGTCTCCTTGGAAATTTTTTTCTCCTCCCAGACTCTGCCTTTCCTCTTCACCAGCAAAGCGCGTGGTTTAAACCACACGTACATACTGTGCATGCCTGTGGGCATCATTGGGAAGCTGTAGACACTGGCCATTCACCTATTTGGCATCGCATGTGATAGCAGAGCTGGTGTGAGTAAGCAGGTCTGGGCTGAAGAATAGGTTTGATCCAGCCTGAAATTGCTGTAAGCCTCGGTTTCTTTGCATCTAAAATGTTGATTGCGATATCTACCTCCAAGGATTGCAGAAGGGTTAACTGAGCTTAAGGAATAAAAAAATGTCAGCACAATACCCAGCACATAAGTACTTAATCAATGTGAGTCACAATTAATAACCCTCTACACTTTTATGGCACTTAATTATTTTCAAAGTACTTTCACACAGGATCACACGAGTCTCATAACCAACCCATCAGGTATAAAATGCAGAGCATGAAGTGGTTTCCTCATTTTTACCATTAGAAAATTCAGTTAGTAAAGGATGAAGTGTCATAGCAGTAATTAACCACAGCTAATTCTCGAAGAAGGCCCCACACTGCTTCTTCTGCTCTATATTTGCATTAAGAAACCAGAGCAGGAGAAATTTCTTATTCACATCAGAAAGAGCGGAGGCCTGAGATGTTGGAGAACTTGGGGTTCTCGCTGAGACTGATTCTTGTGTTTGTGGTTAGGGAATGGTTCTATCTAGGTTTTCAGCATTCCCTTTACAGCATTGCTTTCAGAGTCTAGAGACACATAGCAAGGAGAGATGGCTCACCAGTCCCCACTTCTCACTCTTCCATGGATGGGCTATGTGGCAGCTTCTTCTGTGACTGTATCACCTTCTCAGATGGGACTTGAGTGCCAGGAAAACAAGAGAAAAAAGTTTATTTGGTTTTGTGTGTGTGTGTGTGTGTGTGTGTGTGTGTGTGTGTGTTTTCTGGTACCAATAGTACAATATGTCTACACACTTAGTACTTAATAACTACTTAATGGGCTGATGATTTGGGGCTAATTCAGGCATAATGAATGCCTGTGCCAAGGTCAGCCTCATTATTCTACCAATTATGTTGGCATCCTTTTTAAAAATTCGCTTTTATTGTTATGAAGGAGGTAAGAAGAGGGTAATGGGAAGGGAGGTTTAAGTGGGGAAAGAGATGGGAATGTAGGACAGAGGAAGAACTTCATTGATAACACCAAAGGTGTTATAAAATATATAACTATATTATATATAGTTATAATATAGACAAAAATGTTAATACAAATATATTTATATATTATTATATAACTTAATATATGCATATAATTTATTTGATTTTATTAAATATTTATTATTATATTCATATATATATGGATATAATAATAACTATTTGATAAAATTAATATATGTATACATTTGGAGTCACCTTACAAAGGGTATTATGCTCTTCTTGGAAGCCATAGGTTGCCAAATAAAAATCCCAGTGCCATATCCACAATCCCATATATGGGTTATCTCCCCTCGAGTTGTTGGTCAGAGATGTCTCAGAGACCTCCAAAACAACACCATATTGCTATTGCTTACCTATACGGACTTGGTGGTAAGACCATATTGCTGAAGACACAGCAGACATTGGTCACAGGGCATTGCAAAATCAAGTTGTTTCTCACCAGAAGCTTCATCCCTGCCAGCCAGTGTTCATAGTACCAGAGGATGCTATTGAGGCTGCTGGAGTAAAAGTCACTTCAGGGTCTTTCCTAGCTTGGAATTCCAGGAACTGCAGTAATGACCAGTGCGGCCAGGTATGTCTATGGGTGCAAACGTGTAACGAATGCAATGGAGATAACTAAGCAATTCCTGTAACTTTCTACTCCACGGGAGAACACATGTCTGGGACTGTAAGTCACTCCAAGACAACTATAGTTGGGGAGCTCATGAGCTACAGGGATGAATCTAGCATCATTAGTCAGCTAAATGGGAAGTGCATCAAACTAGCTGCCATTTAAATTTGTATCTCTATAACCATAAATTAGTGTCACCCTCCGACCTCATCAAAGAAGGGCTTATTTTGTGTGTGTGCAATGAACAGGGCTTAATACAGAAGTTCACAACTGGCCAAGGTACAGAGAATAAATGTCAGTGGAGGGCTCAGCCAAAAATCGAACATCTTTATCACCTGTCCCCTAGGCTCAGGGACCATCAAGGAATAGGGGGTAGAAAGACTGTAATGGCCGGAGGTCAGGAGGACTGGAACAGAATAGTGTCGTTAGGATCTCTGCACTGCACGATACCTGCACAAGAAGGTTCAGGAGCCACAAAACCTAATTGACTGCTTATGGACAGTTGACGGTTTCTGGTTGCATGAGAGTCTTTCAATCTGTCTGTCTGTCAGTCAGTCTGTCTGTCTGTCTGTCTGTCTGTCTGCCTGTCTGCCTATCTATCTATCTATCTATCTATCTATCTATCTATCTATCTATCTATCTATCTATCTATCTATCTATCTAACTATCTATCTATCTAGAGAAATATTCAGTTTTCTTTCAGGGTGTGGATCCTGTTAGGATTATTACATTCCAGTAGATGGCATAAACTGGAATCAGTGGTTTAAATTTAGAAGAAGAAGAAGAAGAAGAAGAAGAAGAAGAAGAAGAAGAAGAAGAAGAAGAAGAAGAAGAAGAAGAAGAAGAAGAAGAAGAAGAAGANAGAAGAAGAAGAAGAAGAAGAAGAAGAAGAAGAAGAAGAAGAAGAAGAAGAAGAAGAAGAAGAAGAAGAAGAAGAAGAAGAAGAAGAAGAAGACATAAAGGTGGGAGCAAAGAGGGTGATAGGTCTGAGAAGGGTTAAGGAGAAAAGTTGAGGTTGAATACAATCAAAATATACTTTGAAATTCTCAGAGTTACTAAAAAGAAAAGTTATTGTGTGTAGGGGAGGTGTGTGTGTGTGTGTGTGTGTGTGTGTGTGTGTGTGTGTGATAAGTGTGAGTGTGGATGCACTCATGCCATACATTAGGAAGTAGGAAGTCAGGGAATAACTTGGGAGTCAGGAATTGGAAATCTTCCAATGTGGCTTTGCAGAGCAATCATTTTTACCAACTGAGATACCTTGCCAGCTCTCTCTTGGTGTTCTTATCTCAAGGCATACAAGTAAGAATACCAGCTTGGTTTCAGGAAGAAAGTAGAAAGGGAACACATTTCTACAATTTGATTACTTGTTAAAAACAAAGAAGTTAGCTTAGCTTCTTCACAGTCTCATTGGATACCAGCCATCATCACTGGCTAGTGAGAGTTGAGAGAGAAATCTTCCTAAGTTAACATTTGTCTTACAAGATCTCACTGGCAGCAAGTGTAGCCCTGAGATGTGCATGAACAAGAACATGGAGGATTTTGTCCATCAGCAGTAGCTGGTAATGATCAGGTCCAGGTGAGGGCACGTCTTGAAAGAATACATGCACTGCCATCCTCCATCTTGGCTGGTGACCATACACTGCCAAGTAGCTTTGCAACCATCTGGAATTTAAGACACACTAATAAATGAGCTGGACTTTACATGTTAGATGAAATGCATTTGACATCTCAGATCTACAAAAGAACATGATAGGAAAAATTAATGACATCAGCTGCAGTCATGTTCGGTAAAAATGAATTCTAAAAAAATACTATTTGAAAGCTTCATATTAATGAGCTTTCTCTTACTTAATGGCAGTATCTTCATATAATGTCATTGATCAGGATCACGAACTGAGAGCCTACAAACTTGTGTTGGACTGTATCCTGAAAGCAGAGTTAAGTGGTTCATTCATCAGGAGGAAGTACAAACTAGACAGGTCACTTGGAAGAATATAAACAAACAAACATCAAAGAAGTATAATTAGATGTTATAATAAGATACAAATATAAATCTTTTATATTTTTTAAGTCTATATAGAATGTGTCATGTATCATTTTAAGGTTTTTTTTTTTTTAACAAAATGTATTGTTTCCCTTTCCCCCCCTCCCCTCATGCCCCTCCTCTTCCTGTTCTTTGCTTGTAGCCAATGTAGAACTCCTAACTTCTGTGGGTACATATTTAATTTAATCCATCCAAAGTTTTTCTTAGGGAAAACATTCTGAAATTCACACCCAGTTTCTATTTTTCAAAATATTGGCTTGTCATCAAAGGTTTCTGCAGGGAGCTCACCCCACTTTCCCTAGATTCCCTGCTATATTCTATTCAGATGTTCTGTTTACTCTTAAATTCTTTAAATGTCAAAATGATGATACTTTGGTTTCTAACTCTACAATATGATATTAAAAAATAAGCATATAAGATTCCAAGTCACTCTTAAAAGCCTTTCTCCAAACAAACTCCTTTCATTTGATGCTTCCTTTACAGAGCAATGGTCTCTGAGGGTTGGGGAATGACCTCAGTTGCTGGAGTGGTTGCTTAGCAGACACAGAGCCCTAGTACCCTTCTCATCCCAGCACTTAGAAGAATCAGAAGGTCAAGGCCATCCTTGTCTCCATAACGAGTCTGAATTCGAGGTCAGTCTGGGATACTTGAGACATTATCTAAAAAAAAAAAAAACATCTTCTGAAACCTAGGGCTGAATATCAACTCATAAATTGTGTGGTTATGACTGATTTTAACTACAGATTCCATGATTGTCCTCTATTAGAGGAACATCGACCAAACCATTAAAAATACCTTTTAGAAACACATTCAAAGATCAAAGAGATTGCTCAGTTGGCAAGATCACTTGTTGCACAAGCGAGATGATATGAGTTGTAATCTCTGACATTAATAAAGAGCCAGGCATGACTGTGGGCATTTGTAACCCTGGGTACAAGAGGATGGTTGAGGCTTGGCTTCCAGCCTGTATCTAGTCTAATGAAAGACCCTGTATCAAGGATATGAGTGATAATGGAGCAAACTGACATTCCTTGTCTTCCTCTGTACACAGTTGCACACACATCTTTATACACACATATAAAGAGTAAATAAAGAGCCTACATTCAAAAGGGTTGGGGTTGTAGTTCAGTAGTAAAGAATTCTTTAAATTTCACTTGGTCCATGAACTCAGTCGCCAAATGCCAATTCCTGGCACCACAAAGAAACAAACAACAAAACATATTCAAGTCTGAGGAGATGTCTAAGTGTGATCCCAGTACCTGTGTGTGTGTGTGTGTGTGTGTGTGTGTGTGTGTGTGTGTGTGTATGTTTGTGTGTTTGTGTGTGTGTATTAATGACCATATGCTAAGATGTATGCCTTGTAATCTCTGCAGTGGGGAGACAGATAAATGGATCCCATGATCTTTCTGGCCAGCAAAAGTGGCTAGCTCCATGTTCGGTGAGAGACCATGTCTCAAGAAATACAGTGGAGAGTGGTGAGGGAACACACTTAGTACATACATGTATGTATATACACTGCACATGTGCATGTGGGGACACACACACCCTTTCAATGAGAATATCAATAGACATAACCCCTTTTAATTTATTTTAACACAATTTCAAATGTATAGAAAATGATTAATAATAATAAAAGTAACTTCTATGTTTTCCAAATACAAATTCACGAACATCTTTTATACCTATCTACCTGTTTCCTCATAAGATACACAAGTATCCCAAATCGCTTCCAAAGGACTTGTGAAAACCATGTCTCTTACTCTCCAGTGCTTCAGCATTTCCTGAGAACAAATATGCATCCTTGTATAAATGTAGGGCAATCATTTAATTCAATATGACATTTATTCTGTATTATTATCTATTATAATGTTTATTAGCAAACATTGCCAATTATTTCATCATTTTCCATTATAGCACCCCTTCTGCCCCATCCCTTACTCAGAATACAACCAGGATAATCTATTTCATTAAGTTATAAACAATGCTTTTGCCCTTTAATCTGAAATAGTATTCAGTGTCTTCTATGAAGCTAATATTTTCAATATAGGTGTGGTTTTGAGAGTTAGCCTGATATTTCTCCAGGCTCCCAGGCAGGTGACAAATTTCCATCAGGTATAATACGTAAGAAGTACTCCATATGTGCTATATCAAGTGGCACTCAAAATCATGCTGTGGTATAATTGGCAACATTAATTCTGGTCACTTAGTTGAGACACTATGTGTCCAGTTGGTCCACTGTGAAGTTATTATTCTCCCCTTCATATTAACATGAGAAATTTTCTCATTAAATTTCCACCAGCCATGAAAGCATTCCATAATGACTCCTTCCCAATCATTATAACTATTTAACATTTTTTCTAAATTTGGCCTTTTTTTCATATAGTAATTTGGAGGCCGTAGTCAACTATTTTATGTTTTTCTATGAATCCATTGGTGCTTTATCCAATAAGTTATAATAAAGCACTCTAATACTCCCACCATAAGTTGTTACATGGTTGGTAAAAGAGTCCTTTTGTATTGAGCACGATGTCTTTTTTACAGGTTTGGTTACTTTATCAGCCACTTTGAATCACAGCAATATGTTTTAAACTCATTTTGTATTTTCTCTGCATCAACTATGGAATAAGCTTTGGTTCTTTCCCATGAGAAATGGTACTTAAAATATAGCTAACAACTATAGTTTAAAATACAAATTTTAAGAGCTCCTCAGTGCTTTTTCTGTTACAGCTAGGGGTTGGTTGGGCAAATCTAATGGTTAAAAGGCAAGCATTATATTCTAAATCTTAACACAAATATAAAATGCAGTAACATTTCTTCTATGTTAAATTCTAACATGCATCAAACTCTTAATGGTGGCCTCTTGTAGGATGGAAGGAAAGTAAAGAATCCTACATTAATTGCTCACACTGACTATAAGGCAGCCACCAGTTTAGAAAATCATCAAAATGTAAGAATGTTCTTTTTGAAAATCAAGAAGATAAGCAATTTGTCTCAAAGCTCGTATCATTATAACTTCATGCAGAATCATTCAAGTGATTTAAGGAGAATGTTGAATGATATCACAAACAAATTTGATATATTTATTCTCCTATTATCTAAACTATATTCTCTTTTCTTTTTCTAGGTTGTGGTGAAAATTTACAAGAGATACTGAATAAAAGTCTGTATTTTAATTTTTCTTCTTACTTACCAGTGTTGGAAATTGAACACATGCATGCTAGGTAAGTAATTTACCTCTGTAGTTACTTTAATCATGGAAGGTGAAGGGTGTTTTTATCCCAGCTCTCATTTTAACTCTTATAGATATATGAATATCTATATTTTACAGATAGGTAAAATGAAATCACCACTGGCTTTTTTACTCCTCAGTGGTAGAGTTTGAAGAGGATCTGTTAGTACTGGGAGCAGACTGCCTCTCCTTGTATTTTCTCATGTGTCTACATCTTAGTAGGTAGAACATATTTCCCTCAGTCTGAAAACCTAAAGATCTTAAATACAAGAATATTTTACCCGGGACATAACACAGGTAACAATTTGAAGATAGCATGGTGTTTAAATTCATGTCCATCTCTGCCTCTAATAGCCTGGAACATGCCTTGCCTCTGCCACCTTCTCTGTTTGCACTCTTAGGAGTTTAATTGACCTTACTAGTCCTGCCTTCTCAGATGTGAAAGAAAGGTAATGTCCCAAAGGATGACCTGCAACAAAAGGTCATTGTAAAGATGGGATGAGAGAATTCTTGGAAAATGCATAGACCAATGACTGATATTCAATAGTGTCAGCTAATGAAAAGTTGTCTAAAGAGACTGTCATTTCTGTATCTCAAATGGATATTTTCCTTTGCATGTCTGCCCATATAACAACCCCATCCTATGAACAAACATATGTGATTCAACAGGGTATCTTTCTAAAACTATAGAATGAGAGTTTTATTAGGAAGTTTAACTTAATAACTCCTAATAAACCAGAGTTTATTAAGAAGAAACCCTAGATATTTGAGGGTCTTGCCAATACTGGTCACCAGCTCTCCAAACATATATTTTGCTCCCGTATCTTCCACTCTCACATCTCTAGGAAAGCCTTGGATCCTAAAAGCCCTTGCCTCAGAAAACAGATTCAATCTTTTCTGAGCACTAGAGAAACAGAAAAGGGAGAATGAGCACACACTCAACCGTGTTGGCTCAGGCCTTCCGTGGGTTACACAGGCTTGCAGTGACTCCTCAGGCTTACTATTGCTAGTCCTAGGAGCACTTAAGCTAAGACAAAACAACATAGATGACTAACATTGTAAACAATGCAGAAGATATCCCCCATCTTCTCTGATCATGACTTCCCCATTTCCCTTTTAATTCTTTAATTAGCCTTTCTTCTAAGAGGGATTTGCTTCTGTGTTTGGCAAGCTTCGGCTGACATCTGTATCATTTCTGCAAGGCTGGACCAGAAGGTTTGCCTCTTAAAGGAGTTCCAGGAGATTCCCTGCCACTTTCTAGGCTTTCTTTTTTAATGCTATCGAGGGTCTAGTGAACTGAGGTGGGATGGTGTGTGAGTGTGCAGAGAGAGGAGAGACACTGGGACTCCCTCCTTTATTTCAGAGCAATTACATCACTCTCTCTGGCCAGCCTCCCAGAATGGTGTGCAAGGCTGTGGATGAAGCAATAGGTACTAGAGCACCGTCACAGGTCCCCTGCCATCTGCACAGCAACCACACGACTAACTCTTGGGAGCATTTCCCACATTTTTCTTGCTAAATTGGTTAGTCCAAAGGTTCTACCTAAGCTGGAAAAGAATTTCCTGGAAAATATTAAGAATATAGGAAGAGGTGGGAACACAGCACGGAACATCATTCCCCAGGGGCTCCACTACAATGTGATTTAAACAAAGAGCATTAGAACAAAAATGTGGTTATATGATCATCATAAGAAGCAATTTAAAACAATTACCTCTTCAGGGAGGACTATTTCCATCTTGCCCCAAGGAAGCCTCAGGTGTTTGTTTCAATGGATAAAACCCACCAACACTAAAAAAATCTTTTTAAAAGCAGGTCACCAACTGAGTCAAGTTTTACACTTTACTGCTCAGGCATCTCTGCTCCATTGGTGTCCCCCTATTGCTCCTGTACCCCCCAGCTCTGTCAACCACGGTTCAAAAGACTCAGAAGTGCTTCACATTCCCATTTCTCTGTAGAAGCTTAATGCTTTTACAGACTAGACCCACGGCTGCCTTAGCCTTTCTGCCTGCTTGTTTACTGCTTAGGATTGCTAATCTATCTGACTTCTGCTATCGGCCTGTGTACCCTCTGCCTCGGGGTTTCCACCGCTGTTCCAGGTCTGCGATTTTCGTCCTTGAGTTCACTGGTTTGCCAATGATCTAATTCAGCCGACTGACTGTCTGCCTCTGGCTTCTTAATTAGCTCCCAAGGGGCTTTTCTTAAAAGTCCTTCTGGATCATTTTGAAAGGGGCATTTCTGATGCAGAAAAGCTCCTTTCCCATCAGGAGGTATAGCTTAAAGCTTGCTTTGCTCATTCTACACACAGGCCACCAAGGCCCTCGATGATGAAGACATGCTACAAAGGAGATCAAGGCAGAAATAATTTCTCTTTATGCCTTTGTTTACTCAAAGGTATTATATGGCCGCCTATTATACTTAAAACTGGCAAGGCTACAGTGACAAATATATTTCCATTCCTATCTTGAAGGTCTTACAGTCCAGAGCAATATATCTTAAATTTCATTGTGCATAAAAATTACCCAGGGAGCTTATTAAAGGCCAGATATAAATGTTCTGTAACTCAGTGGTTCCATAGTATAGAATACATCCTGAGCCACGGTAATTTTTGATAAACACCTTAGAAAAGTGAAGTAAGAGACCATGTAGGTACTTTGAGAAACAGATTCTTTAAGTTTATATCATGAGCCCTGTTGTCTAACACAACACTGGAAATCAGTTGGAAAAGCATAGATGTCTGATTATTCTAGATGTTTAATAATTCTAAATAATATGTGGAGGTCATGCTCCACCTGTATTGTTCAACTTACTTTGTATGCCTTTCTTCCTCTAGCTTTTATTATAGGGGTAATCAATATGTGTCTTTATTTTAGTGGTGGAGAAGATTAAAAACTATAACTTGCTCATTGATGGATTGTGTCCATTGTGTCAGCACACAATTTTGTTTATGGGATATTAACTTAATTAATTGATGGGAAAAGATCCATTCCACTCTGGGTGGCATCATTCTCTAGGTGAAAGGATTTCTTGGGCAGTATGAGTGTAGAGAAATTGATCTGAGTACAGGAAGTCAATCAGGTGAAAATCAGTGCATTACTTTCTCTCTCTGCTCTTGATTGTGGACATGATATGGCTAGCTGCTTCAAGTTTCAGCCTTGACTTTCCCAAAATGATAGACTATAGTCTGAAATTTTGAGATAAAAGTAATGACTTTCTCCTGGAGAGAGAGAGAGAGAGAGAGAGAGAGAGAGAGAGAGAGAGAGAGAGAATATCACAAAAACCCACTATCATTAGATCTGCCATGTATCAAGCAACAAACCGCCTTCACAATATTTCAAATATTCTTTTCCAGTTCAGAGAAGAGATGTCTCCAAATCTCTGTATGCATTGATTGCCTAGTGATGCAAGGATATGAAACATGATGAAGGTCAGAGGTGCGTCAAGCTATGGGCAAGGCATGAGAACCTGTAATGTCTAGTATTTCCAGATGGTACTCTTCTGGGGACCACTGTGATGGGAAGTCGCTGGAACATGGTGAAGTTTCAGTAGGAGATAGCCACTTTTCAAACAGAGTCCATAGAAATGGAGGGTCATATATTCCCATTCTCCTCTCTTAACCCCAAGCTTTCCTTTTTTTTTTTTTTTCTTGCTTTGATTTCCTCTCAGAAAAAATACTCAAGATGAGATTCTGTCTACTTGAAGTGACAAGTGCCCCCTTTAACCATCTGTGGTTGTCTAAATCCATTCATCTCCAGTCGGGAGTCTATGGTCTTCTGCAACTTTTTTGTTGCTACCTAAATTAGTCTGGTGTTGAAATTCTACTTGGAAATATTTAAAAAAAAAAAAAAAACCTAACGATCTTGGGTGCTCCATGTAATAGACAGGTGCCTTAAAACATCCCCCCAAAAGGACATTTACCATCAATTCTTTTCTTTCACCCCCACATATCACCACAAATTTCAGTGTTGTTTGATCCTTATTTTCTAATGGAAACTGTTAAAAACTTGCTTGCTGTCTCATTTCCACATCAGGGAAGATGCTGTAAAGACAACCAAGCCAAACTCAAGGTAAATACCCTAAATTTTTGGTGAGAGGAAGTAGGGGGAAAAAAATACACCCATAGATATCCTAGCTACTATCATCTCAGCTTTTGAGGTGGGTTTACAATAGACTCTGGGAGAGCAAAACATATTGTCTTGAGTTCCTGCTTCACCTATTTCTCTGAGTGTTGCAAACACTCATGTGTTAATAACACTTTGGGTCTGTTTCAAGCATCCTCTTGATTCTAGAAGACATACAGATGCTGTCTTTTTTCTATGTGAGAAGAAATGGAAAATTCTTGCTACAGTATAACATGTGAAAGCTTAGATTCCATAGACTTTGGCCAGTATGAACTTGCTTATCCTCAGTTTCTGTAGCTATAAGATGAAACTAATATTGGTGCCTCTTTAAAACTCATATGAAATCACTAGCATGACCTGGGCCCATAGAAAACTTATAGTCAATATTAAATTATTAATGCTATTATTATTAATTACTTATTAGTTTCAAGAACATATGTAGTTTTACTGGCATCAGAATTTTTAGAAAAAAAAAAAACAAAAACCAAAAAAACCTCCTCTCTAATCATATCAGCAAACAAGGTGTAATCACACTGTGATTCAAACACTCATGAGGCAGAAGCAGGAAGATTGCAAGCCCAAGGCTAGCCTAGGTTACTGTCCTAATTTTATTTCTGTTGCTATGATTAAAAAAAAATTCAGCCCCAAAGCAACTTTAGGGAGGTGCCACAACCTGCACAGCTTTGTATTTGCCTTTCCTGACATTAGGGAATGAAGAAAAGATATGTGTAAGTTAAGGAAGGAACCAGAGGGGTTGCACACTGGGATAAAGTGATGCACCAGCAGCCTAGAAATGAGGCTTGCTTATCATGTCCAGCCAAAGGAGGAAGCAGGTTAGCTAATCTCCACAGTGGGGTCTCTGAAGCCATCTCAGGCTGCACTGGTTCTGGAGGCAGAAGCTGTGGTTGGTACTTACTATGTACATCCACTCCCCAAAGCCTGGCTCACAGAAAGCCTTGCCAGCCCATAGGTCTGAGGTATTGGGGTAGACATGGCGATGCTCATGTCAACGACACATTCTCTCAGGACTCATCTGCTCTCCATAGTTTTAGCTTATAATTCCTGCCCACTGTTGCTGAGGTGTCCAGGTAGGACCTTACAGTACCACATCCACAGTTGTGAGAGCCAAGAGAGATGACGATACATACACTGCTTGCTTGCTTTCACCCACTTTTCTTTAATATAGTACAGGACATCCTGTTTAGGAAGCAGTGCTACTTGCAATATGGTAAGTCTTCCTACATCAGTGAACAGTCAAAACAATGACCCACTGAAATGCTCACTGACCAACCTGATGAAGATTATCACTCCTTTGACACTCTTGCCCCAGGTGACTATAAATTATGGGACGTTGACATTTTTTTTTAATTTAATTTTGTATTTTTAGTTATTCACTTTACATCCCACTCACTGTTCCCCTTCCAGTCACCCCCTCCCACAATCCTTCCATCACCCTTCCCATTCTCCTCTGAGTGGGTGACACCCCCCCCCCCAGGTATTCCTCAACCCTGGCACAAGTCCCTGTGAGGCTAAGGTCTTCCTCTCCCACTCCAGTCAGACAAGGCAACCCAGCTAGAAGAATGTATCCCAAATACAAGCAACATATTTTGGGAGAGTCCCAGATCCAGTTGTTCAGGACCCACATGAAGACCAAGTTGCACATCTGTTCTATATGTACCAGGAAGCCTAGGTCCAGCCCATGCATGTTCTTAAGTTCAGACTCTAAGAGCCCTAAGAGTCTAGGTGAGTTGACTCTGTTGGTCTTCCTATGGAATTCCTATCCCCTTCAGGACCTGCAATCCTTCCTCCTAGTCTTCCATAAGAGTCCCCAAGCCCCATTCATTGTTTAGCTGTGGGTGTCTGTATCTGTCTGAGTCAGTTGCTGGGTGGAGCCTCTCGGAGGACAACATGCTCCTGTCTGTATGGCTCAGAAGTCGGTATTTTAAACCTTATGATTACATAGTGAATTGAAGGTCAGTATGACATGTATAGCACGAGTTCACCTAAACCAACAAAGTTAACTAAACAAAACACCAACAAGCAAGCATAAGATTAAGATAGTGTGGGGCTCAATGCATGTTCTTGCCTGAAGGGATATCACTGGTTTTGACAGTCTAGCTGCCGGATATCTTGGGAAGCCCTGTTTCCTTTCAAATGTATTCACTCAGCACAGCTGTAATTTGTAGATATGATATCAATTATATCCTATAAATTAAACAAACAGCAGTACCATGTGCTCTCCTATCTCCAGGACACAAAGACAGATTAAAGAGACACTAAGATGAAGCAAGAACAGCTCTGGCCCCGGGATGTTGAACATGAGGAGTCAGAGGTTAGCCTATATCCTGACTCCTAGTGTCAGACACGTCAGAAGCCTACTTCAGATCTCACACTGCTTACCACTGTGGGGCCAGGACAATCTTATCTCTATTTTTTCCTTGGCTGGCCTGTCTTATGTGGGTCTGCTTAATAGGGGTTGGGAATGGGCACTGCAAGAATGGAGACAGTCTGGAGGAGCAAACGGGAAGGGGTTTTCTGCATGTGTTGTTCAGGTTGGAGGAGTAGGATAGAGAGTGGAGGAAGTAAGCTTCCAGTCACATGAGTGGAATCACGGAATATGACATCTCCATCCTTGCAAAACTGCGAAGCTCTGAAGAGAACCCTCTGTCAGTGTCTAGTTACCGCTTCTGTCACCCTTCAGGCCACGCTCGGGCTTAGAACTGATGAAGCCTGAGAACCTTCCTATTTCTCCTTGATTTTTGTTTGTTTATTAGGAGAATGAAAACTAATTTCCAATGCAAGGACACTATAGTATAGTCAAAATAGAGCAAAGCATCTGAGGCAGCAGAGATGAGTTTTTGTAACCAATATTCTGGTATTCTGGCACCATTAAATGGAATCATTAAAATTGGAAAAAAGCAAATAACAGCAACAACAACCAAAATAAGTAGAATCTTAAAGATAAAGAGGTTTTTGACTAGGATGAGATGCATTTTATTTTTTTTTTTAGCAGCAAAGGAAGTGTCTGTAATACAGGAGAGGACCCCGGAGATGGTTTCAAATTGAGAAGTATGGTTGCCAGGAAGGTATACTATTGGGACTCTGTGAGTTTGGATGAATTCATTATTTCTTCATTTTTTTTTTTTTTTTGGTTTATCCATCACCTGCTAAAGAAATCATACAACTTTTAAGATATTACTAGGCATAAAAATGTAACCATGCAGCTTTTAGATTTCTTTGGATGACTTGGTGGATTTTCATCCCAAGGTTAATCCAGGTTATTGGCATGCAGTTATTACATAATGTTGGATATAGTCCAGTGACTCTGGATCTCGCTCACCTTTTGTAAGACTGGACCTAAATTCTTCCAGCTAGACATTGTGTTTGGTGGCTTATAAATCTTTTTTTATTTCATTGTATTTATTTGTCACAAATCAATTTATTATACACTGCTTTACTTAAATATTACCATCTCCCTGGAGATATTATTTTTCCATTTTATAGATTAGGTAGAAGATAGTTCAAGGAGCTTAAACACCCTATATTACACAGGATTAATGACATATCTGGAACGGTCTTAGTTGGGTTCCTGTTTCTGTAATGAAACACCATGACTAAAAGCAAGTTGGGGAAGAAAGAGTTTATTTTACTTACACTTCTACATTGCAGTTCATCATCAAAGGCAATCAGGGCAGGAGTTAGAGCACAGCAAAAACCTGGAGGCAGGAGCTGATACAGAAGTCATGGGGGAGTGCTGCTCTGGCTTGCTCCTCACTGACTTTCTGGAAAGCCTGCTTTCTTATAGAACCCAAGACCACCATCCCAGGGGTGGTAGCACCACCCATAGTGAGCTGGGTTCTCCCACTTCAATCATCAGTGGGGTAAATGCCCAGAAAGACGTGTCCACAGGTAAAAATATTTTCTCAGTTTCAACTGAAGTTACCTCTTCTAAAATGATTTTAGCTTCTCCCCAGTCAGCACAAGTACCCAGATAAATGTGTGTGTGCCTCTCTCGCTAACTCTATGTGTGTGTGCTCGCTAACACACATGTGTGTAGATGCCAGAGGTCTATGACAGATGTCTTTCTCGATTGCTCTCTGCCTTAGTTTTTGAAACAGGATGTCTCGTTGGACCTAGACTCTACTGTTTCACCTAGATTGGCTAGGCAGCAAGTACCCAAGAGCTACTATCTTTGTCTATTCCTGGTCTGGCATTACAGACATTTCGAATATGATGGAATTTAAAGTCACCATGGTAACATAATCTGGGACTGACAAGGAGTGTGTTTCCAAAAAGTCAACTGAGGAAGACAGATACCCTGGATGTTTAGGGTCCTGATCTAAAAAAGAAAAAAGGAGAAAGACAGCATTTGCCTCTCTGCTTCCTGAATATGGAAACCATGTGACCTATGATCTTACTCTCCTAATGGCATGGCTTCCCAATGTGATTGGTGACTGACTGTGTCATCAAACTTTGAGCCATATAAACCTTTCCCTGCTTTTAAAATTTGCTTTTGTCTGATGTTTTGTGGCAGCAGTGAGAATAGTCACTAATGGGAATACTTTGTTCCCAGGGTCAGCTCCATCCTTTGCTCTACTGGCTCTCACTCACTATAGACATGCTGTCAATTACTTCTTGGCATTAGAACCTGTTTCTGCCAGTCACTGAGCCTCTGGACCATGGACTATTTTCAAATCATTACCATCCTTCTCCAGTCAGCTTCTAACTTCAACACCTCATCTGTGCTGTTCACTTTTCCCTAACTTTTATCTTAAACCCATGGACTCCAGGCTGCCCTATGGGAGAAGATGTAGAAAGAGAGAGAAGAAATCAAGGTGTCTGATTCTAGAATCATCTATATTGAGATGAAGTTAAGTGAAAGAAGGATCAGCTGGTGGAACTAAGACAGAAGAGCGTAAGAGGTGAAGGGGGTGGGGCAGGGATAGGGAAATTGCTATCCAATTTGGTTTGATTTCCAGCACTTACATAACAGAGTGGCCATAGTGGCATGCACCCACAGTGCCCGCTATACGGAGTTTGGAACAGGAAACCCCATGGGCTTCTTGCCCGTCTATCTTCACTGATGAGATGCAGGTTCAGTGACAGACCCTACATCAAAAGTAAGATGGATAGAAATTGAGGAAGACACCAGTCTTGATCTAGAATCCTTACAGGAGTGCACACACCAGAGTACTCACAGCCTTGCAAATATGAGTTCATACATGTATACCTGTACACAAGCACACTGACTTCACACACAAGTATACACACACTAAAGCTGCTAAGTTTATTAAGAAATTAGTAGGGGTGTTTTGGAAAAAAAAGAAAGAATGTGAAGTAAACATAGCTGAGCAACTCTTAGTAGCACACAGAAACTTGGGAGGGTACAAATAGTCAACAGGAAGAGAATCAGTGAAGCAAAGGTAAGGGCTAAAGAGATGGGAACGTGGGAATGGATAGCTCCATAGATCCCAGGGACAGAGAAAATGTAATACTTAATCCAGATTGATTGGATCTGATTGCTTTATACACCTGTCTTGTTGCTATGCAAAAAACACATAACAGAAGCAACTTCATGAAGAAAGGAAGATTTTATGTTGACTTACAGTTCAAAGGATATGGTCCATCATGCCAGAGGTATATGGCTTTGGGCAGGGGCAGAAGGCAGCTGGTCACATTGTGAGCACAGTCAGGAAGTCGAGCAATGCATGCTGATGCTCGCTTCACTTTCACCATTTTATTTAGGCTGGGACTCCAGCCAGGGAATGCATTGCTCACTTGCAGGGTGGGTCTTTCCACCTCAACTAGCCTCATCTAGATAACGCCTCACAGACAGGAGTAGAGTTTGGTTTTTATGCTGATTCTAAACCTCATCAAGTTGACAGTCTGATTAACTGTCACATTGGTCAATAATATTGCCATACATAAATTATCCACAACTGATGATTTTATGATTGCAGTAACAACATCCTGAGCACCTAGCCCAAGCATAAAGAGTTTGGTAAAGTAATAATAACTTAATTATTAATTAAAATTAACTAGAAAAGAGGAGAGGCGATCAAAAAGAAAAGAAAAGAAGAAGAAAGGAGAGGAGAGGTAGTGGGAGGGGGAAGGGAAGGGAAAGGAAGGGAAGGGAAGGGAAGGGAAGGGAAGGGAAGGGAAGG
>NC_034601.1:37230647-37271092 GCF_900095145.1 Mus pahari
AGGAAAGGAAAGGAAAGGAAAGGAAAGGAAAGGAAAGGAAAGGAAAGGAAAGGAAAGGAAAGGAAAGGAAAGGAAAGGAAAGGAAAGGAAAGGAGACGTTTAAAACACTACATCCTTGTATTCAAGGAGTCTCTGGCTCAGGGTGTGGGCAGGGACTAAAGGCAAAAGCAAACACAGGATGTTGCCTGGGGAGACATGATTGGGAAGGATCCAGGAAGCTTCTTCATGTAGATGATGATGTAGAACTGATTTGAGATGCTTTAGACTCAGGGAACACTTTGGCTATACTAAAGTCTGATGCATAGTAAGTACATTAGGCCTCGTTAGTCCTGAAAGCATGCACAAGGTTACAGTAACCTAATACTCCAGGCAGAATGGTCCTGAGTCTCCCTTGCTTAGGTGGTATATATCATATCATTCCTTCACTTTATAACCTTGTCCTCCCTCATCTGCATGACAGTGGTGTTCATCGGGTTCCTCTACTATGCTGCGTTCCTTCCCCTTGTCTTGGCTGTTCAGTGCTTGCTGCTACCGATCAAATGCCTTTTATCTGTCTGCTGGCCTCGCCTTGTGTTAGTGCAGCCGTCTTCAGAGTTTGCCATCCTGTGTAGCCCACCACTGAAGATATCACAAACTCTCCTCTTCATTTCCTACGGCAGAGTGCTGAGTCCAGCCTGTGTCTTTTTTTGTAGGACTTTCACGGAAGTTCATTCTTAGATAAAGAGAGTAACGAAACCACAACTACTCCTGGATGTGTCTATTTTCATAGCTCAGGGATCACACAGGCCACATGTCCCGTCTTTTTAGACGATCCCTAGTTATCTGCACGGCCCCCTGGTTTGTAGGCTTTTGTCTAGGTAAACTCTAATATAACCCTATCAACTGGATTCTGTTCCAATAAGTCCGTAATTGACAGAACGTTGGTGCCAGCAGCCACATGGCCCAGACAGAAGGAGCTAGGCTTGATGAGGAGTTATGTCCTACTTCCCCAGATCTCATTACCTCTGCAGAGGTCAGTCGCTTGCCAGGATGACTGCCACAGGCTATCACAGCTCTAAGGGAATTATTATCACCTTCCAACACTGGAGTGTGACCCTGTTCTCAGGCACCAACAAGGTGACATTTCAGTAAAGATGAAGATTATACTAATAGTAAATATTTCCTATTGTGCCAACTAAGTGTCAGAGGTTTTATATTTTTTAATCTTTAAAACGTGGACCTGTGAGATAGCTCTTTGGTAAAGGTACCTACTATCTAGCCGGATGGCTTGAGTTCCATTCCCTAGGTCCACATGGTAGAAGAAAAGAACTGGCTCCTAAAAAATTGTTCTCTGGCCTCCACTCATGCGCTATGGCATGTACACACATTCACACATGCACGTGCACTCACATATATATATACACATATACACATACATGTGTGTGTGTGTAATTGCATAGAATTGTTTCCCTATTTATAGATGAGAAAACTGAGGCTCAGGAGAGAGGTGTGATTTGCTCTCTGGCCTATCTGTTAAAGGGCAGGGTTAATGATCCAGTTCAGGAAGTCTGGTTCCAGAGCCTAGGCTGCTACTCGGTGTATCATAGTGGCCTGTATCCAATTCAAGTACATTTCTCAAATTATGAACCACTCATGCTTTTAAAGAAATGAAGATTTAAATCACAGTTTCTGCAATTAGCTGACTTGGATTATGTAGTCTGGGGTTTTGGATATTTTAACCAAGTTTCAGGAGCATTGTCACAACTTAGTTGGGGAGCATCTCCATTTCTTGTGAAGCCATTTCCTGTTCCCTCATCACATTTTCACATGCCTAGCATTCCGTAGATCTGCCGATTCTCTGACCCCCATGTACATGGCAACATAGAATACACGGGCTATTGTGACTCACTTAATTCATTTAGAATAGTATTTTCAGGATTCATCCATTCTGCTGCATGCATAGACTGCTATAGTTTTTCATAACAAAATTTCATTCCAGCCCATGGATACAATCATTTTGTTTATTTGTTCATTAGTTACAGAAAACTTGGGTTGTTTCTACTTTGGGGTGTTACAAATAATGCTACTAAAAGCAATAGTGAACAAGATTCTGTGTGGTCATACGTTTTTAGTTTCATTTCTCAGGTATATACCTAGCATGATTTGTAGGGACCCTAACTCTGTGTTTATCAGACCAGAGGCTTCTTGTTGTGGTGGGTTGGTGGGTTGGTCAGTTGGTTGGTTGGTGGGTTGGATAGTTTGTTGTGTTTGTTTCAAAAGTACTTGATTTTTAGGACCTCACACAAAATAGGTTTGTCTAATAGCACAGGAAGTTCTTAAACTTGTGTCCCTCCCACCTCAGGCTCCTGATAGTTGGCATTTCCATTGGCTTGCTATAGTTAACTATCCCCTTGAACCTTTCTCCTCTTGAGGTCTCAGCCTGCAGTTCTTACCACATTCGAGAACTCAGACCAGTGATCTGGATGAAGATCCCAAGGGCACACACACATACACACACACACACACACACACACACACACACACACATATCAACTGCAAACCCAAACCCACACACAGGCTAGCATGCATAAGCACTCACCAGGGGATAAGCAGTCCGGATGTGATATAGTCCAAATTCCTACAGAGAAAATAAATATACCTACCTTGCCTGGCCTCTAAGGAGCCTGTGAAGCAATATTTCTCTGGCTTGGAATCACATTGCAATTCAACCCTGGCTGCTCACTGAGAATCATCTGCATTTAGATGAGAGCTCCCTTACAGTGTTTACTTTTTAGAGGAAGGACACACAACATCCCTTCTTGGCAGAGTTATTTAAGGATTTTGTTGTTGTTCTTGACCAAAGGATGAGCATGCCTTAAAAGTTAATTCTCTTTTTCTCATAAATCAAAAAGTCATTTCAGCTCATTGAAGGCTTAAGAAAAGTATCATTTAATACATTATTCTCTACATATCTCTTGTTTCTAAAAGGCTGTGCTTATTTAATATTGTATTAACATGTAAATGTGGGGGCCTGCAGGGGGACTCAACGGGTGGAAGCCATCACTGTGAAGCCTGCCAGCCCGAGATCAATCCGTGGGATCCACATGGTAGAAAGAGAAAAGTTGTAATCTCACCTCCACACGTGTGCTATGGCCATGCACACACCCCTGTCCTCACCAATAAACATAACAAGAGAAAAATAAGAAAAAATAAAGATTTCTTTAGGTAGTTGAAACTGAGTTGGTTTTTCAGCTTGGGCATAGAGTAAAAACAATCAAATTTTGCTAAATGGGTTCAGAGACACAAATAGTGTTCCATGGGATGGAGGCACACTAAAATGACACTAGAGTTAGCAAACACAAATATCACAAATATTTTGTGTGTTAAAATATTTCTAGGACTCTAAGCCTGGACATTCCTCAGCATCCCCCCTCCCCCGAACCTCCCTGCTTTCTCCCTACTTGTGGTCTGAGATTCACCTCTGAATTGGTTTCTTTCTATATCTTTATCCTGCTCACTAATCCAGTGGTCTACATGGAGTTTGCTGAAATGGAATAGAAAAGGGGAGCCCTTTAAACTGGTCTTTGGGATCAGGTGTGTTTTCACACAAAGCTGAGGCTGATAAAGTAGGAGAGACAGCCCTAACCCTTAGAAGCAGCAATGTGTGACAACTGAGCTTGACATTCATCCCAGCAGAACAAAACAGAATCCCTGGGATGATGAACTAGAAATTCAAAGTGTCTTTATAACAGTAGAAATGAATTGTGGGTACTCCATAGTAAAGGAAGGACATGGCATAGTTGGTGCTTGTGAGCTCAACAGCTCTTGGGCAGAATTCTAAGGAGACAGCAGGAGTTCAGAATACAAGAGAGAGGCAGCCTGAGACAGGGGCGAGGAAGCCACTGGTCTTTTGGCTTTGTTGCAGAGTTCTGCTCTCCTTGGGAATTTTCAGACATTTTGGTTAGAAGAAAATGCATGGGACAAGCATCTCAGAACTAGCAGGCTTAGGGAAGGAAGCCACTCACCTGATCAGAGAGAAAGAAAGAACAGCGATGGAAGACAGATACAGTGGAAAGCAGATGCACCCAGTGCCTGTTTGGTGAGCTGAGAGAAATCAGCAAGGTCAGGCAGCAGCCATCTGGGGATGTTTAGATATTTGAGGTGGTGGCTTTGGGACTTGTGTCTAAAAAAGCCTATCTGGAAATCTTTGCTATGAAAAGATTCCCTCAACCTCTGTGCTTTTGGAGGAAAACAAACTACACCCCAAACAATCTCATACATCCACCTGAATACTTGCAAACTTGTATTTTTTTTTTCAATCCTAAAGAAACTCTGCCGGGAGAGTTGCTTGTAAAAGAGAACTGCAGGGGAGCAGAATGGGACCCATCCAGGTAGCATATCCACATCCAGGATATGCACTCTGACCTTGGGCTATTGCCAAGGTAGCAGACCCTGAGGGCACCCAACCAACAGACAGAAGCAGCTGACCCCTATTGTTGAATTAGGGAAGATTGAAAGAAGCTGAGGAGAAGGGTGATTCTGTAGGAGGACCAGCAGTCTCAATTAATCTGAACCCCTGAGATCTCTCAAACACTGGACCACCAACCAGGCAGCATACACCAGCTGATATGAGGCCCCCAACACACATACAGTAGAGGACTTCCAGGTCTGTGTTCATTCAGAGATGATGCACCTAACCCTCAAGAGACTGGAAGCCCCAGGGAGTTTAGAAGGCAGGTAGGGTGGGGGTGGGAACAACCACATGGAGACATCGAGGTAGGGAGGAGATATGGGATGTGGAATAGTCAGAGGGTAGATTGTGGTGGTGGGGGCAGAATAAAATAGGAGTGTAAAATATTAATTAACTAATTTTAAAAAGGTAATTTGAAATGTGCAAAAGCAACACAGATATCATCAGGAGATGAATATCAAACATGTCAGCCTACCTTCAGAGCGGGGGTGAGAGGCAAGCAGAACTAAGCATTGCTTCCACAACTGTTGTCTGCTTGGTAATTATCTCGTTCCGAACGCTGCAAGGTGACTCTAGAGAAATTCTGACCACTTTGGGGGGAAAAAAACTGGTCCCCATGAAACGAACACTTGTGCTAGGGAGGGGCAGCTTCAGTGTCTGTCGAGGACAGTTTGTTCCCATTCATGGTGTGAGCTCATCAGAGGATGACTCTCCACAAGGCTCCGTTGCCCTTGCAATCTAAGGTGATTGCAAGTGTCTAACAAAGACTCGAACCTTTTGGGCACACCTATGGGAACAGAACATTGTAAAAGCTGACACTGTAACACGTCAGTTACTCTTTGTGCCACCAGCCCTGAAGGGGAATGAGATAGGTTACACACCACCGGCTCTTAGGTTGACATTTCTTGAGTGATTGGCATGCTATGCTCAGAGCTGAGCAGGAGCAAGGTGACTGAAAACAGGGTTAAACCTGGCATGCCTGCCTTTTTTTTTTTTTTCTGTGCTCTTCCAGAGTGGTCCTTCCAACTGAAGCCAGTGCAATTAGCCAGTTATGGCATCCATCCAGAGAAAATCTACTGCTTTCTCTTATTCATAGCTGGCATCGTGGCATCGCCTTACCTCCCAGGCAAACTATGACTTTAATTTATTTGAGCTGTGCTGCTCATGTCAACTGGGGGATCAAAAGGTTAGGGCAGTGAGCATGGGCTTTTAAAATGCTGTGCAAAAACCGTCTTTCCCCAAGATATTTATTCTTCAGTACTTGAACATTCTGTCATAAATGGAAGGATGAAAACCCAGTTACCTGAACCTTTCTTTTCTGGACTTCACAAGGAACTTGACACCAGAATATTTACAAGTGATAATGTAGGTAATGCAAAATGCATTCTTTTCACCATGCTTCTTGGAATGAGGCATGGTATTATTATGGATCTAGATATGTGTTCAGTGCATCGTCTTTGGGATGTTTATAATTGGCACTTTATTTCCTGTGATAGCATATGACCATCACTCCTACCCACTGACATTCCCATTCCTTTTGACATAGCCTTGCCCATCTGGGTCCCAGACACCACCCAACCTTCATGTTGGCCATTTATTTGGCTGTCTTTGCCCCTGTACAAAGGTTAAATAAATTCATGGTCATTCTTTTTTATGGATTTATTCTCAATGTAACTCTAGCAAATGATTGAATTCAATTGGTTTTTTTCCCACAAATTGGCTACATTTTCAAATATGCTTTTGAAATGAATCCATAGGATTCTGACCTCCATGCTTATCTATGGCGCTAACCTTCTCATAGTTTTGTTACTTGAATACTTGTCACGTTTATGTAAAGTCCTGAGTGGCTAAGCTACCTAAACTTTGGTTTCAGGTCTGTATGTCTCACAGCTGTCTTGTCCATCTGTATTAACAGCCATATCTGTTTGTCCCCTCAGCTTCCTCATATGTTTTCTCCTAGATGGTGCTTCCTTCCAACCCTCCCTTCTTCCCTGGGCATCCCCTTTCTCACGTGTAACAGGCAAGAACACTGAAAAATGAGACACATTACAGTCCCTCCATGTTTTCTTTGCATATTGCAGACACAATTTGTTTCAACAAACCACGGGAGGCATAGAGAATGGCTGTGAGATATGTCTGACCTGAATGCAGAGGAAAGGGTCCTTTGACCACTTTCCCTCTTCTCTCAGGCTTTATATTCACACAGAACATATTTTCCACTATGCTACTCTCGCACAGAATTGTTGTATACGGTTACCTGAAGCATGTACGTGTTAGGACTCACTATTAAGTGGCATGTGCAAAAGGAAGCTATTTCAAAAGGCAAGAAGAACACTTCCCTCACTGAGCATTCTGTCAATAATTATATCGTAAAGCCCTTATTCTGTTGTGTAGGTCCCTTCCTAGGATGCTTTTGTGGGGACTGAAATGAAAAGCTTTGGTGAGTTTGATATTCACTGCAGCCATTACCAGTGGTTTGCCACCTGCCCACACCAGCATCTCCAGGGAGACAGTGGATTTCTGCTGCTGCATCACCAACCTGTTGCCAGGGAAACAAGAGAGGGCAAAAAATCCTCAATGACATCCAATTTCCAGGCAGTCAAGACACCCCTGAAAGGAATTGCAGCAGTCCTCTGAAGGAACCTGAAATAGACTTCTAATTATAAATTCTAAGCCTTTCCCTGGTACAGCAGATACTCTGTCTCAGAGATCTCAGCCTCCAGTCATTCTCGGCTTACCAAGTGCATATACCAGACATTAGAATAACAAGAGAGTTTTCCAGAAGGGAGAAACAATCCAAGAAAACACAGGAAGAAGCTAAGTGATAAAAAAAAATGGGGTAGTAGTGAAGCAATTGAAAAGTGTAATGCATTTCTAAGGCAAGTGAAGCAATAAATACTTACATGAATGGACCTTGCATAAATATCAGTCCCATTTGAAAATTAAGTATATTTGTGTGGCAGTAAACTGAAAAGTTTTATACATACATGCATGTATTAGAGAGTATGAGACTTGTCCAGGATCTGTTTTTTGTTTGTTGATTTGCTTGTGTGATTGGTTGGTTGGGTTTTGTTTTGGCTTGTTTTTTTTTTTTTTTTTTTTTTTTTTTTTTTTTTTTTTTTGTTTATTTTTTTTTGGGTTTTGTTTTGGCTTGTTTTTTTTTTTTTTTTTTTTTTTTTGACACAGTTTCTTTGTGTAGCCCTGGCTATCCTGGAACTCACTCTGTAGACTAGGCTGGTCTCAAACTCACAGAGATCTGCCTGCCTCTGGCCTCCGCAGACTCAAGAGGAGAATGTTTGATCCTGCCTTATTCCCTTGAGACAGGTCTCTTATTGTACCTAGAGCTAGACAGGTGGTCAGCAAGCCCCAGTAACTCCTTTGTCTTCACCCTAGACAGCTCTGGAGTTGCAGGCATGCGTGTGAGCATGCCTGGCTTTTGACATGGTGCAGGGTCCTCAAGCTTACACACCAAGGGTTGTTAACCTGAAGGGGTCTCTCTCAAGCCCTTCTGTGCACTTGCGACCCTGCCACTCTTACTCTGTTTTGTGAAGTCAAAGCTCTGGTGAAAGTCGTCTTCATCATGGAAAAAAATGATGCTGATGCTGACAGTGGAATGAAGGCAAATGTGTCGGCGTGATGTATCTTTTCTCCCTCTCATTCCCTTTGTCCCCTGTGCCCTCGTGTCAAGTATGTGGCTTGAGGTGCTCACAGAACTTGGAGAAACAAGTTCTTACATTAATTGGATTATTATAAAGGAATGTTTTTCTTTTGTCACGCTGTAGATTGAATAAAAGATATTTTCTAGCTAACAACAAACAACCAAATGAAGAGAAGAAACACAGGGCCCGGAAGCTTGTGAGCACAGGATCTTGAGTGTTACTCTTCCAGTGTGTGAAGGAGTTCTTGCCACTGTCTCCTTTTATTTTGTTTTATTTTATCTCATTTTATTTTTCTTCTCTCATGCAGTAAATAAATCCTAACTGGAGCCTCCCCTCTCTTGCTTCCTCCAAACCCTCACATCTCCCCTCTCCCCCAGATGCAGTGCTCTCTCATTTTCCTTTAGAAAAGAGCAGGCCTCCCAGGGATATGGATGGTGTAACAATTCCTACCTTCTTCTGAGCCTTCAGGTATTGAGCTACTCAGAAGCTCTACAAACCTTGTTCATCTCCTCTCCTCCTTGAACATTATAATACCACACTCACTGCATGGCCATGGATGGACCACATACGATCCTATGCTACAAGACTTGGTGTAGAAACTCAGCGAGGCTTGCCTGATTCAGCATTCTTCTTGGTATCTGTGTAGTTCTCTTCCCTCTGGGGTACAGGGCAGGACCTCTTTGGAATGAAGACTTTCTTGTGACCTATCATTGGGCAAGATGGGTTCAGAAAGGTGGGTGAGGATTAGAATTACTCCAGTCTACCTTATAGAAGCAAATTCTAGTTTCTGTGGCCTACCCTATAATGGGAATTTACAAGCCAAGAATCATTGAGAAAGCTTCATAATAATGAAACAAATGTCACATTGATAACCTGTATTGAGTTTCATTTCCATGCCTACTATCTTCCCATCTACCTGCTTAGCTCCTTGTGGAGTTTAAGGCTCTTTCAGATCTCTGGGCCTGAGTGAGAACACTGTTCTCTGAGGGGAGTCCCAGAGGCAAATCTTTCTCAACCTTCTGTGGACAACTGAAGCAGGCAGGTTCTGATTCACTAGGTCTGGATCATCAGCAAGCTCTCAGGTAGTACCAAGGTTGCTGGCCCAAGATGCTGGACTATAAATTCCAGTACTAGATTCTGATTGACACCACCCAGAGTGGTTAGCAGTATATATGCATTTAACACATCTCAACTTTACAATGTACTTATGTAATTAAAAGTGTTTTCATCACTCTATGCATATTACAAGGACAGATTACATTTGCTTTAGGAATTAGTAAATGAAGACAGTATCATCATTCAGCCATTCACTTGTTTACATTTATAGAGGACTGGCTATAAATATCACTTTATATCCCTGCTCCCTAAAAAAAAGAGAGAGAGAATGAGTGGTGGAGCAAATTATGCTTAGACTTTAATCCTTTCTTCAAAGCATAGGTGGAATGAGTAGGCAGAGGTGGAAGTTTATGCTCCATGGACAGCTTTCGGTTCCTCCCATTGTATGCATGCTCTTCCTTTCATACATATAATTCCCATGAGATACATGTACAGTGTAAAATAACAGTGAGAAGAATGGTGTTGAAAGCAAACAGAAGATTCTGTGACGAGTAGGGAGAATGGACACTAAGCATAACAAATTTTGTAATTACATTGTAGATACGGATGCTAATGAAGACATGCAGTTAAGCATATACATGAATCATGCATGATTGATTTCCTATAGGACCATCTTAGTTAGGGTTACTATTGCTGTGATAAAAAACCATGACCAAAAGCAACTTGGGGTGGAAAAGGGTTTTGGTATTGTTTTTTCTTGTTTTGGTTTGGTTTTGGTTTTGATTTTGATTTTGTGCTTTGTTTTGTTTTGGATTGCATATTTCAAATTACATTCCACTGACGGACACCAAAGCAGGAACTATAAAATAAGGCAGGAACCTGGGGGCAAGAACTGATACAGGGGCCATGGGGAGTACTGTGTTCTGGCTTGCTCCCTATGTCTTGCTCATCCTGTTTTCTTATAGCAATGAGGACCAATAGGCAAGAGGTGGCAACCACTCACAATAGGCTAAGGGAGACAACATCACTAGTTAATAAAATACCTGTCAGGCTTGCCTACAGCCCAATCTTAAGGAGGCAATTTCTCAGTTGAAGTTCCCTCCCCTATTGTAACTATAAATTGTGTCTAGTTGACATAAAACTAGCCAGCACAGCCATGTAACCTGCCTTCTATGTAGTATTCCTTCTTGGGCTTTCTGCATGCTAATCATGATCTTTACAATTCCTACAAAGTAGGCTTTAGCATCATTTGCAATCCAGGAAATTAAGACTCAGATAAGATAGGCAAATTATCCAATGTCTTGAATTCTCACCCGTGTGATTTCAAACATGAGTTTCTCCCCATATGAATCCAAATGCAAGAATGTGTGACAAAAACTTTTAAGGTGTTCATCTTAGAAAAATCAGGAATTGCAGACTCTTGAGGCACATTATAGGACTTTACAAGCAACCATACACATTGCTTTATTTCCTCTCTGTAAGAGAAGCAGCTATGCTGGATGTATACAATCGGGAATCTATGGAGGAGTAAGGGACACTGTATGAGACTTAAATGTGCTTGCCAGAACAAAATTAGAAATGCAGTAATTTATTTCCTTACTGTGGAAGGAAGAGGGCTACTGTGGCCAATATTACACTTTAATATCATCAATGTGTTGAGAATTAATTCCCAGTACTCTGACCTCTACATCTCTCCTTTCCCTCTGGGCTAGCTCTTCCCATATCTAGAGAGGTGGGTTATACCTTTTCATGACCTGTTGTAGGAAATGGGTTCTGGTGCATACACCCCACTGCATTCCTCTGTGAGTTAAATGCTCTTCTACCTGAGGAGTTGCTCTTGGAAATGATAATCTGGGTAGTGAGAGCCCCATACGTTTTTCTCACAGATGTTACTTTGTTTCTTGTAAAAGAAACACAATGCCACTTAAATGGCCAAACCTCACTTCACTCTTTCAGACTTTTCTAAGCAATCCATTTGGACTTGCTTCCCTCCTGCAGTCCACCCTGAACGTGGCAGATATTTCAGTCATTCTCAAAGTTGTCTCCCTGAAGGATGACTCAGTGGGTCTTTCAGATAGCTCTGCTTTCCCCTTCCTACCTGTAATGCTATCCATAATTTATGTCATAATATTTCATTTCCATTCCTTCCACATTGGTCTGTGAATGTAAATCATGTTGACTTAGCTGATCATGTTGACGTTAGGAAAATTGTAAGGGATGGAAATATGTCTCACCATTATAAACTGTCTGAATGTGCTCTGTGCTGTCTTATACTTTGCAGACCTCTTACAGGACTTGCATATAAATATTAGACAAAATAAATTTCACATATTTTGAAACCTTGAATCAACTCATTCAGTGCTGGGCCCCAGAAAAGTATCTGTAAAAACTGTAATTCTTGTGTCTCTAATCCCTAGGTTAGCTAAGGATGAATGGAAACTATTCATAAACATATTTGAAAAACCAATGGGTGTCATGTTTATTTCATTGTTTCTGTGTCTCCCTTTCCTGTTTCTCTACAACTACAAGAAATCACATAGATCAACAATTCTCGAATTCTAGGTGTGTACAGACACCCGAGATCTTATTAACATGCAAATTTTGTTTCAGTACATCAGAGCTGGTGCCAGTGTCTGTAAGTGAGGGTAGGCATTTCTAAGCAGAGCCTGGGTGATACACTGGTAGTCTACAGATCATGTTCTCAGTAGTAAGGACGTAGACAATGCAGGGTTTCTACTTTCCTGTATCCCATAACTTCACCTTAGCACATGAATTTGACAAAATGTGTTTCATATCTTTATTCTCCCCATGTTTGGGTAAAGAAGTCCTTAGGTACAAATGTGTTTGCACCATGATGGGAGTTATATAGTTATTAAAAGAGGTAAACTGATATCCAGTCATTCAGATCTGACAAATAACTAATGATAAAACCCAATTCTGAGGAGTTCCAGTTCTGTTGAGAATATAGGTCGAAATATAAGAAGGAAATCCAGAAAGGCTGCCAGTTACAGCCCAACTAATGATGTTACCATAATGGGATTTTTGGTACACATCACGAGCAGGAAATGGTGCCAGAGAAATGATACAACAAGATCTCAGCTCACCAGAATCAGCATTTAGAAATGTGTGCTTACCAGTTGTCCCTTGACCACCTCCTGCCTCTTTGTAAAATAATGCTTTGCAATTAAGGTCACTGCCTATACCTTAAATATTTTTTAAATGCTAATTGGCAAGCTCTCTACTATGGACAGCATTGGTAAGGTAGATAATAATAGGTTTTTACTGATTATTAAGCAGGGCTCTGTTATAGCAAAAGTCTAAGGACTGGAGTCAGCCATGAAAGGAACTGATTTTTCATTTGTCGTTACGGCAGGCGATGCCACAGTAATCATCATTATTGCTGCTATTCTGTGGAAAGGCATCCATTTCAGAAGCTCTGAGTACATTTTCAGAATGTGTAATCAAATTTCCCCTACCCATTTGCACACATCACAGAGCATTTTGTATCTATTCAGGTAATGCTCAGCTATCTATCGAGCCTCGCGCATGCAACTTTACGCCGTGTCCAAAATGCAAATACGCCACGGCTATGTCAAGGAAAAAAAAAAGTGTTCCGCGAATAGTTGGGTAGAATTGACTTCAGAAGATGATACGAATTAGATGTGTCAGCCATGTCTTCCTCTCTCTCTCTCTTCTTTCCATTTTCTGACCCTCATCCATCTTTCTACTTGCGGTCATCACAAAATCTTTGCTCTGTCACCAGGAAGTCCTGAGATATTTAAGAGAGAAATTATGGGGAAGGAGTGCAGAGAAGAGAACATCAGGGTACTGAGAAAGATAGTTAAAGCAGAAAAGAAGAATAAGGCTACAGCAAGAGGTGGCGAAAACGAGAATTACGGAGTAGTGTGTAAACAGACATAGAAAACAGGATCCCAAAGAAGAAAGATAGGTAAAATCCAAACGTGCGTCAAGTTTCAAAGCAGTTTTCGACTTACAAGTAAAATAAACCACCAAATGGACTCATAGCATTCATTCTTCCATCTGAGTTAACTTCTAAATGAGTTTCTTAGGTTTTGGTTCTTATGATGGCTCTCTGTCATCTGCCCAAAAGCAGCGCTTTACCGTGTAAAGACCCACACACAGGCAGACCTAACTCATCCATTCTCAGTTCCTTGACTCTTTCGTGGTTTCGGGTGGTTCCCGCTCAGCTCGCTGTTTGTCACCTCCATCTTTGCAGGGCACTAACTACCTCCAGGACCATGCTCATGGCATTCTCTGTACATTGTCAGATCAAGGCACCCTCTTACGGCCTTCGCCTTCTGTCTCTTCATCAGGCTCATGGTAGGACATTGCTTCCCAGTGTACTGTTAAACTCCAGGAATAATGAGTCTAGAGTTTCCTCGAGTATCTTTCATGCTATCAACAAATTCCATTCTTTTCACAAGCTGGTGAAAAGCCTGGGCCACTTACCTGTCTTTCTCTGTGTTTCCATGGTGTTTGATCTTAAGGTCAATCTTCCATTTCTATGTTGCTAAACACTTTTCCCCTTTACTAGAGGATCGATTATCATTAGAGCATTCATTTCTTCTAGCTTATCAAAATGTTACTCCTCACATCTTAAAATGTAACCAAAGCCGAATATCCATGCTAAGACCAAGTCAAGAAGGAGCAACGCGCTAAGTTTTCACGCAGCACAGACTCTTGGTGCTACTTCCCTCTGGTGCTCACCTTCATCTCTCAAACTCCTTCCAGGTGGGATTAGCCTCCAGGAGTCCCTGGATGCCTTTCACCATGTTAGAGGGAAGACTACTGACATAGAGCCTGGAAGTGGGTTCTCACTGACACCATTATTATACTTGTGTCTTTCTCCTAGTTTTTCCTGCCTCGAGAACTTGGAGAAACACATCTCCATCCTTTATAAGCCATTTCATTGTGGGTATTTTGTCGTGGCAGCCTGAACGGGTTACTCCGACCTCCTGGCACCAGCCATTTTCCCACCACGTCTCTTTCACAACACCTAAGACATCATTTAAAAATAGAAGTCTGATCCTATTGTGCTGCTTAAAACCCTGCAATTGCTTCTCCTCTCATTCCACATAACAGAAGGGACCTTACAGTGACTGTGAGCCCCAGTGCATCTCTCTGACTCTCTACTTTCCACACTGCTCTGCTCAACTGCTCTTCAAACTCTGCAGCCATCTCACCTGTGGGCCACTGTGCTGTTTGTTTTCTCTGCATTGGAACAACTTCCCTTTTAGATAACAAGAGAACTTTTTTCTTTAGTTTTATTTCTCATGTCCACCATTCCCTCTCCTTTTTATTTTTAATGATCACGTGACAATATGTGTTTCATTTTGACATTTACACACACATACACACACCCATGTATACACGCACACATGTACACACACATATCTACATACACACCCACATCACGTTTTGATCAACTACCCTTACTTACTTCTCTTACCTCTTTCTCCCCCCATCACCATAGATACCACTCTACTTCCTTTTTTACTTTTTAAAAATTGACCCAGAAAGCTCTTTTAGGGGTCACTTGCAGCAGCACACATGCCTTACCAGTAGCTACAACACTGATGAAGATGTCTTTCCCTCCCCATCAACCGCTAATTGACTATAAATCCTCAGAGAGGGTTGGACCCTATGCATTCCCCTCTCCCACTCCCTTGAGGTGCTCCTTAATTCTTAGGAGAGCTGATATAGATGTCTCACTTATGACAGAATAGTCATTTATTCTCAGCACCGTGACCGGTTAGACATTTCTGCAGTTATTATTAATAACTGCTAAAAGAAGCTTTTCTGACCAAAGCTGATAGCAACACTCATCTATAGACATAAACATAGTTATTTAGAAGGTATGCTGTGTCCACTTAGCGAAACAACAGTAGCAATCTCTCCACTGGGACCAATGACCTCCCGAGCCATGGGCTTTGATTAGGCTGATACTATTAGATGTGAATTCTTCCTATGGAGTGAGTGTTAAATCCCAAAGAGAAAGTGGTTGATTACCTCCATTACTGGCACACCAGTTTTGCACCAGTGGAAATATCTTGCCTGGGTGATCAGTCGGGTGGCATACAGGATCCATATCCAGAGGAAGCTTCCAGTCCCATTCATCTGCATTTCTTTATGCCTTGTTCGCACAGAATGTTTTCTTCAAGACCAAAGTCTCCTTATCTAGTTCTGGTGAGCTCCCTATGGCAGTCACAATGGCTTGTATTGGTTTGGGACCTTTAAGTGTGGCTACCTGGAAAAGAAACCATAGGAGGTGGTCAACTGCTAATACTAAGATTCCCAGTCAACAACAGCCTGCAGCTTCTAGGAAAAATCTCTCTCCCTGCCCGGGATACCATCGTCTTAGGCTTTCTCTGACCCTTTTACCTCCTCTCATCCTACTCTTGTTAGTTTCTCTTTTATAGCATTTTTCAATTCTATAAGATCTTACTCGTTACTGTTTCTCTTCCCATTTGCTACACATGTATAAGGTGTGCTTGTGTTTGTATGTGTGTGTGTGTGTGTGTGTGTGTGTAGGTGCTTTAACCACTGAGCTATCTTATGTGAACAATTTTGAGTATTATTTCCTCACTGAATATGTTTTATGAGATTTGGCATTTCATATATATATCTCCAGGGCTAAAATTAGAGGTACCTGGTGTTTGTTGAATGAATAACTGAAGTACAAAATTCATGTTTGTATTTGAGAATAATATTGTGATACTTCATTTTGATTATTGACTTGACAGTATTTGGAATCACCTAGGAGATACATCTGTGGTTATTTTGGTGAGAAAATTTCAGAGAGTATTATATACACTTTAGGCATTACCTTCCACTGAGTATCCCAGATAGAAAAAAAGATTTGAGGAAAAAAAGTAGTTGTTTTTTTCTCCCTGAGAGCATCTAGTGTTGCTTCTGCCAGCCTCCCCCTAACCTCTGACTCTAACATTTTCATCCTTCTAAGGTAGGCTTCAGGATCTCCCAAGCTTTCAATGGTGAATGGCTATAGCAGCAAGCTTTCTGGACTAAGTGGCTATTGGGCTCTTTGCTTCTTCAACATGCAGAGAGACATTGTTGGACTAACCATCTTATCAAGTATGTTAACTCAGTACATCAACATTTATAACACATATACAATCTATTGGTTCTGCTCATCTAGAGAACCCTGCCTATTATGAACATGTAATTAAAAGGAAATTCAATCCTAGGTGTGTTTTCAAGAAGATTCTCAGGTCACCGATCAAATTAAATTGATCATAATTAAAGGCAAATTGGCTATCTGGTAGACCAGATATTTTTAATTGCTCACAGTAATCCACCCAAGTGATTGTCCCTTAAAAAACATTTCTTCAGAATGGCTTTTCTGAAAGCCTAGAATAAGAAACCACTGGAATGATTTTTCATTTAAAAACAAGAGCCAGAACTTGTGAAAAATAGGATCAGCATAAAAAATTTAGTTTAAGAAAATAAAAGTTAGAGGAAGGACTGAAGGAGCTGAAGGAATTTGCAACCCCATAGGAAGAACAACAATATCAACCAACCAGACCCTCCAGAGTTCCCAAGGATTAAATCACCTACCAAAGGGTACACATGGAGGGGCCCATGGCTCCAAACGCATATGTAGCAGAGGATGGCCTTATCTGGCATCAATGAGATGGGAGGCCCTTGGTCCCGGGGGAGGTTTGATGCCCCAGCATAGGGGAATGCTAGAATGGTGATTTGGGAGTAGGTAGGTGGGGAGTACCCTCATAGAAGCAGGAGGGAGGGGGATAGGAAAGGGGGGTTGTGGAAGGGAAACTGGAAAGGGGGATAACATTTGAAATGTAAATATATAAAATAACCAATTATGCATATATATGCAGTCCATTGTAATCAATCAGTTCTCTACCAGGCAATTCTATCTGCATATATCAGACTTATCAGTAGTCACTAGTCCTAAGTATGCTTTCTCCTTACAGCCAAGGAATACCTGTGTGAGTATTCTTATCTATTTGAGTCTCACTTTATTCTGTATAAATTGGGGAATAGTGTACATTATCTACAGCATAGTTTTGTGAAAATAACATGTGGGTAACACACACAGTCTGAGAATAGTTAACTCACGAGAAACTAGCAGATTATTTCCCTCCATTCCTTGATTATGTCTGTGCTTGGAAATGATTTTAATGGTGTTAATAAAGCAAAGTTGGGTTGCTTGTTATGCTTCAGGCAATGGCAGGGCGTTTGGCAGGTGTTCTCAGGAAGATTCTTCTCCTCGCCTCTACATTCAAGTAAGGCACACAGATTCTTTGATTTGGTCTTGAAGCTTGATTATTTGGATGGTTCAAGGACAGAACTATGTTGTCTCTCTATTTTTAATCTTTGTTGGTTGGAAGAAGGCAGGAAGAGCTTGACTCATAAAGATGACATATACTATGGCAGGCAAGGGAAGGGGGATGTGAGAGAGTTAGAAGACCATTTTCCTGAAGATATAGTTTAGATTTTTATCTCATTTTCTTATGCAAGTAGAATATGAATCCCTGGGTCTTTTTTAGTCCTGAAGGAGTAAACATATTTGCACGTGGAGTGACTGTTATGTAGTTTACCCTGATTCTATTGAAGTAGGCTAGAAAGTGAATTTTCAAGTTTATGAGGTCTTGCTATTTCCTTTTTTCTTTACTGTAACTTCAGGCTTTCCAACCTCTGGACCAAAATGCTCTAACACAAACCCTGTGGCCATGGTCTTTTCTTTTCTAGGATTTCTATTCCTTAATTTCTGTCACTCAGACTTTTTCCTGTACACTCTAACTTCCATAGGTCTCTGAGCCACTCAGGAATTCAGCTAATTAGCCATGGGGGACAGAGATGCCAGGAGCCTTTTGAAGAAGATAAGAGGTAGCAGAGGCATGGAACTGGGATGAACTTAAAGATGGAAGCAAGAGTCTGGTTACAGAATTAGCTCAAGCCAAGGCAATTCCAGGGGAAACTATATCGTCTATCACTTTTAGTAAGAGAAAAGAAGAGAAACGGGGTCTTAGAGTAAAGTGCCGTGGAGCACACACATATGAGCACCCGCTAAGTGAGAAAAAACAAAATACATGCACATGAATGTAAACACAGACCCTGTTACACTTGATGATGTTTCTAGGGGTGGTTTAACCCCTAGAAAATGTTTTAAAGTATTTCTAGTATTTCTTTATTATTTATACATAACTTGGCTAATACAGAAAACCTCTTTCCTGAATGGAGATTGAAGTTTGCTTTAATTTGTTTTCTCTTTTCAAAAGATTGCATGGAAGAATGTAAGTCTAAATGGCCCTTTGAAATGTTATAGTATGTTCTTAAAGCTTCCACACAGCGTGTGTGAAACATCAAACTGTTAGAAACTTGTTAATAACACAGTACTAATCAAAGTTAATTGTGTGTTGAATGAATAATGGTATGTTAGATAAATAATATACATTCATTTGAAATCACTATATATTAATGAAAGTATGTCGAACGTGGCCTGTGTGTTAATTAGTGGAGACACGAGAACAGTGCAATCTGACCTTACCCCACGGGCCTTGGACTTTACTTCAGTGATTCCTGAAGTTTAATATTTATAAAAGTTACTTTAGGTAAGCTAAAATCAGCAGGAGTGTCGGGCTTTATTAAAAGACACCCTGATTCATCTATTACAGGAGTAGCCCAGGAATCCATATTTTAAATAAAATATTAGAAGATTCTAATGCTTCTGGTCCTATGGTCATACTGTCAGATGACACAATAAACAACACATGGATATTGGATTATAAAATGCAGTTAGTGTTTCAAGAGAGACATAGTAACAGACAGACCCCCTTAAGTCCCAATGTCTGCAGATATCAAGGAGGGTGTCTTAGTCAGGGTTTCTATTCCTGCACAAACATCATGACCAAGAAGCAAGTTGGGGAGGAAAGGGTTTATTTGGCTTACATTTGCATACTGCTGTTGATCACCAAAGGATGCAGGACTGGAACTCAAGCAGGCCAGAAAGCAGGAGCTGATGCAGAGGCCATGGAGGGATGTTCTTTACTGGCTTGCTTCCCCTGGCTTGCTCAGCCTGCCTTCTTATAGAATCCAAGACTACCAGCCCAGAGATGGTTCCACCCACAAGGGGTCTCCCCACCCTTGATCACTAATTGAGAAAATGCCCCACAGCTGGATCTCATGGAGGCATTTCCCCAACTAAAGCTCCTTTCTCTGTGATAACTCCAGCTGCGTCAAGTTGACACAAAGCTAGCCGGTACAGAGGGTATCTAGAAAAGAACACAGGAATGGGTCCCTAAAGTATGAATTAAAATTTGCCAAGTGGAGGAAGAAGACTCTAGATGTTGTACCAGATAAGATTTTTTTAAAACATAATATCATTTTGAAAAAATGACAGGTGATTCGTATGAAAGAGAAAGCCTAATGCATAAAGGATGCTAAAAAAATTAATAAGATCAGGAATCAGGCTGCAATCCAATTTAAAGTGTTTGCATATTCAAATTATAGACATCGGGGAAGACATATTTATAATCAGGAGGCATAAATAACCAAATTTAGGGTTTGAGTCAAAGTTCTCTATCTGCATGGAAAAAATGAAAAATGAGAGAACAGAATCTGGAAGATAGAAGAGAGATACAAAATGTTAACAATAATATAAAATGGATTGAATTCAGGGTGGATCTGGAGGAATAAAATTCAGGCATTTCAAGGATGTTCAATATAGAATGCTCCAATGTTGAGATGAGAGAAGGGTCTCAAGAGAAGGAAATGTTACAGACAAGAGCAGCACTTCTACTCTTGGCAGATACGTGTCCATATTAACTAGATCTAGAATAATAGCACTGATAGAGAGTTAAACTGAGGGGCGTGATCAATTCTACTTGTATGTTCTATGCTTCAAATGTAGTAGGAAATGTTCATACACAGCGTTTAGTTTACTTGTCTGTTCTTGTGATAAACACCATGGTCAGAGCAACCTGTGGTGGAACATATCTATTTAGCTTATAGGTTAAAGTTCAATATCAGGGAAGACAGCAGAGGAACTCAAGTAGGAATCTGAAGGCATGAACTGAAGCAGAGACCATGAAGGGAGCCTTCTTACAATGTTCCTTACGTAAGTGCTCCTCTGCATGAGTTCCTTATGCAACCCCATATGTAGCAATGTCCACATCTGGCTGGTCCCTCCCACATCAATCATCAGTCAAGAAAATCCTTGACAGGTGAGGTGGATGGAGAGAGGGAACTGGGTGGGAGAGGGAGAGGGTATGGGGATGGCAATCAGGTATTGGGGGAGTGTTGTGGGAGAGGTCTGAGACTGAGAATGGAAATCAGTGGGGGAGGGCCATCTCTGGGACAGTAGATGGGGGGAGGCAATAAGGAGTCTATGGGGTGACCCTTGCTGAGATTCCTACCAGTGGGGGGGGGGGGTAAAGAAACTAAAGTATCCACCTCCTATAGCCAGGCAGGACTTTCAGTGGAATAAGGGGGACATCAAACCACCCATGAAACCTTCAACCAATAATTTGTCCTGTCTACAAGATGTGCAGGGATAAAGATGGAGCATAGACTGAGGGAAAAGCTAACTGATGACTGGCCCAACTTGACACTCATCCCATGGGAGAGAGCCCACCCCTGACACTATTAATGACTCCCTGCTATGCTTGCAGACAGGAACTTAGTGTAACTCTCTCCTGAGAGGCTTCATCCAGCAGTGGATGGGAAACAGAAGCAGAGACCCACAGCCAAACACTAAATGGAGCTCAGGAAGTCTATGGAAGAGTTTTGGGATAGAATTGAGCAAGCCAGAGGAATCAGGACAGCACAAGAGGACCTACAGAATCAACTAATCTGGGCCCATAGGGGTTCACAGAGACTGAAACATAAGACAACACCATGAAGGGGCTTGAACTAGGCCCCCTACGTATATGAAACAGATGTGCAGCTTGGTCTTCATGTGGGTCCCCTAATAACTGGATTATGGGGTGTCTCATGGTCTGTTGTTTGGTATTGGATTACCTTCCCCTACCTGGACTGTCTGGTACTGGGCCTCAGTGGGAGAGAAGGTGCTTAGTCCTGCTGGGGCTAGTGTCCCAGGGTGGAGAGGTACCCCAAGGGAGCTTCTCCTTCCCTGAAGAGAAGAAGAGGGAGTAATGTGGGGAGGGATGTGTAAGGGCAGGACTGGGAGGAGAGGAGGGAGAGGGGCTGCAATTGGGATGGAATGTGAAAGAAAAATTATGAGAAAAAAAAAAAAAACAAAAAGAAAAGCCATGAAACGGTACTAAAAGCACTGCAGCTATGTCAGAGATAAGCTAGAATTAGTATTTGGTAAAAACATATTCCTATGCATTCTATGTCTAGATTTTTATTTCTTATATTGATAAGGATGTCAATGGATCCTTTTCAATTGAATTCAGCCTCCGAGAGACTCAATAACTAGTTTATGTGCTGTTATAAGTTGAAAAAGTAATACAAGGCACATAACTTCCTGAGTTGTTAAAATTAACTGCAATAAATTACTCATAAACATGTCTATACTAAGAATAAATGTTACTGCTAACCCTGTGCCACAGTGCTTCTTACCCAAATTCATCCTGGAGAACTGGACTCCCAGGAACAGGCTTACAAGAGGGACAAGCCACAGTCAGAGACAGCAAGACCAGCTAACACCAGAGATTACCAGATGGCAAGAGGAAAGGACAAGAACATAAGCAACAGAAACTAAATCTACTTGGCATCATCAGAACCCAGTTCTCCCACCACAGCAAGCCCTGGATACCCCAACACACCAGAAAAGCAAGACTCTGATTTAAAGTTAAATCTCATGATGATGATAGAGGACTTTAAGAAGGATATAACTCCTTTAAAAAAAAATACAGGAGCACACAGTTAAACAGGTAGAAGCCTGTAAAGAGGAAACACAAAAGTCCCTTAAAGAATTATAGAATTATATTTAATAGAATTATTTAATTATAGAATTATTCCAAACAGGTGAAGGAATTGAACAAAACCATCCAGGATCTAAAAATGGAAATAGANNCAATAAAGAAATCATAAAGGGAGACAACCCTGGAGATAGAAAATCTAAGAAAGATATCAGAAGTCATAGACACAAGCATATAAGAGATAGAAGAGAGAATCTCAGATGCAGAAGATACCAGAGAAAACACTGACCAACAGTCAAAGAAAATGCAAAGTGCAAAATGCTCNTAACCCAAAATATCCAGGAAATCCAGGACACAATGAGAAGACCACAAACCTAAGGATAATAGGTATAGAAGAAAGTGAAGATTTCTAACTTAAATGGTCAGTAAATATCTTCAACAAAATTATAGAAGAAAATGTCCCTAACATATAGAAAGAAATGCCCATAAACATACAAGAAGCCTACAGAACTCCAAATAGACTGGGCAAGAAAAGAAATTCCTCCCATCACATAATTGTCAAAACAACAAATGCACAAAACAAAGAAAGAAACTTAAAAGCAGTGAAGGAAAAGAGCCAAGTAATATATAAAGGCAGACCTATCAGAATTACACCAGACTTCTCACCAGAGACTCTGAAAGCCAGAAGATCCTGAGAAGATGTCATAAAGAACCTAAAATAACACAAATGCCAGCCCAGGCTACTATACCCAGAAAAACTCTCAATTATCACAGATGGAGAAACCAAGATATTTCCATGACAAAACCAAATTTACACAATATCTTTCCACAAATCCAGCCCTACAAAAGACAATAGACAGAAAACTCCAACACAAGGGGGAAAACTATACCATAGAAAAAGCAAGAAAGTAATCTTCTTTCAACAAACCTAAAAGAAGATAGCCACACAAACATAATTCCACCTCTAACAATAAAAATAACAGGAACAGCCAGGTAGTAGTGTCGCATGCCTTTAATTCGAGGCCAGCCTGGTCTACAGAGTAAGTCCCAGGACATCCAGGACTACACAGAGAAATTCTGTCTCGAAAAACCAAGAAAGAAAAAAAATATAAGAGGAAGCAACAATCATTTTTCCTTAATATCTCTTAACATCAATGGACACAATTCCCCAATAAAAAGGCATAGACTAACAGACTGGATATGTAAACAGGACCCAGCATTTTGCTGCATAAGGAAACACACCTCAGTGTTAAAGACAGACACTACCTCAGAGTAAAGGGCTAGAAAACAATTTTCCAAGAAAGTAGTCCCAAGAAACAAGCTAGAGTAGCCATTATAATATCAAATAAAATCGACTTTCAACCAAAAGTTATCAAAAAAGATGAGGAAGGACGTTTCATACTCATCAAAGGAAAAATATCTACCAAGAAGAAATCTCAATTGTGAACATCTATGCTCCAAATGCATGGGCACCCACATTCATAAAAGAAACTTTACTAAAGTTCAAAGCACACATTGCACCGCACACAATAATAGTGGGAGACTTCAACACCCCATTCTCATCAATGGACAGATCATGGAAACAGAAAGTAAACACAGTAAAACTAACAAAGTTATGGACCAAATGGTTTTATCAGTTATCTATAGAACATTTCAACCTAAAACAAAGGAATATACCTTCTTCTCAGCACCTCATGGTACCGTCTCCAAAACTGACCATGCAATCGGTCACAAAACCTTCCTTAACTGATAAAAGTAGATTGAAATAATCCCATGCTTCCAATCAGAGCACCATTGATTGAGGCTGGTCTTCAATAACAACAAAAACAACAGAAAGTCCACATACACATGGAAGCTGAGCAACGTCCTACTCAATGATAACTTGGTCAAGGAAGAAAAAAAAAACTGGAGAGAGCATAACACTAGTAGCTTGACAGCATACCTGAAAGCTCTAGAACAAAAAGAAGCAAACCCAAGAGGAGTAGATGGCAGGAAAAAAAATCAAACAAAAAGAGTAATACAAAGAATCAATAAAACCAGGATTTGGTTCTTTGAAAAAAATCTTTTCTTTCCTTCTTCCTTCCTTCCTTCCTTCCTTCCTTCCTTCCTTCCTTCCTTCCTTCCTCTCTCTCTCTCTCTCTCTCTCTCTCTCTCTCTCTCTCTCTTGCTCGCTCGCTAGCTGTCTTTTGTTTGTTTTTAACATATATAGTCTAACAGGAGTCAAACTGAAAATGGAAACTTCAGTTGAGAAAATGTCTCCATCAGATTGTCTAGTAGGCAAAAGACCATTGAGTATTTTCTTGACTAATGATTTACTTTTGCAAGTGCCATCCCTGATCAGCTGAAATAAGAAATCAGTCTGTACAAGATAGTAATTCTATTCCTTCATGACCTCTTCTTCAGTGCCTGCCTCCAAGTTAATGTTTGATTTCCTGTCCTGATTTCCATTCATAATGCACTGTAAGATATAAGATGAAATAGACTCTTTCCTCTCAATAAATAAAAAACAAACAAATAAATAAATAGATAGATAAATAAATAAATAAATAAAAGTTACAACAGGAAGTTGGGTATGTACAGATTATACCGTTCAAATATGGTGTCCAAAAATGAACATTTTTGCACAAGGCCAATAAATGATCGATTTCAAATAAGAAAAAAAATGCTTGGCAGACATGACCACAGGTCAATATTCCTCAGTCAAGGTCATCTTTTCCCAGGATGCAATTATTCAATAGTATTTGTGCTGTATTAAGTATCATAAGTAATATAAAAATTACTTTTTTGTTCTTTTTTGTAGTTTAAATTTCTTTTTTTTACATTTATTAATTATTATTTTCTTTATTTACATTTCAAATGCTATCCCGAAAGTTCCCTATACCTCCCCCCCCCCCCCCCCTGCTCCCCTACCCACCCACTCCCACTACTTGGCCCTGGCCTTCCAGTGTGCTGGGTCATATAAAGTTTACAATACCAAGGGGCCTCTCTTCCCAATAATGGCTGATTAGGCCATCTTCTGCTACATATGCAGCTAGAGACTCGAGCTCAGGGCGTACTGGTTAGTTCATATTGTTGTTGCACCTACAGGGTTGCAGCCCCCTACAACTCCTTTGGTACTTTCTCTAGCTCCCCCACTGGTGGCCCTGTGTTCCATCCAATAGCTGACTGTTAGCATCCACTTCTGTGTTTGCCCGGTTATTTTAAAAATATTGAGTATGTGAAAAGTTTGTAAATATCTTATGAGGGACTTGCTAATTCATAGATTTTGAAAACTGCAGAGATTCCTAGAGCCTATTTCTTGTGGACACTGAGGGATGACTACACAGCACACCAACCCACTCCCATCGCATTCCATCAGCTGCCTTAGCTGTCAGCACCCATTGTACTTCAACAGACTCTTAGTTAATTTCACTTTCTTCTTAATAGCAAGAGTAATAGCAAAATGCAAATCAGGTTACATCAATCTTTTGCTTTAAATAATTCAATGCTTTCAAAGTGTACCTAGAAGTAATTATAAGACAGACAGACAGACAGAGAGAGAGAGAGAGAGAGAGAGAGAGAGAGAGAGAGAGAGAGAGAGAGAGAGATTGTCTTACTTGCTTCTCTATAAACATGTTTCAAAGCACTCTGGGTTGTGTTCATTTTCATCCAGTCACAAATGTCAGAAAAATTCTCCCATCTTAACTCAAGTTTCCTTCTTGCCTGGAACATCTTGCCATGAAAAGTCACTAGACTGTTTTTACCATTTAATTTTTGCCTAAATGTTTATTCTGAGAGTCTACTTAACCATCACATTTAACAGTAGGTGTCCTGTGTTCTTATCTTTGTCATCTTGTTTGGCTCACACATGGAAATCATTACATTGTATTCACTTTTATCCATTTCTCCTTTGCTGTATCTGTCTGTTTTCCCCACTACATTGTAATCTTCATGCCTTCCTTAAGTACTGTTGAATTCCCAACCCTTCACGGCATGCTTAGAAAAGAGTAAATGCTCACTAAGTATCTATTAAAGCAATGAATTGTTGGGACAAGATGCAGATAGTCATCTGTGGATGAAACTGTAGAAGTCAAAGCCTGTTGTTTATGGTACAGATAAAAGAGACTGGTTAAGAGGAAAAGGAAGTCATGAACAGCTCAAGAAGTAAGAAAGTGCTTCCAGGGGAGAAAGGAGGAAATAAAGTGTATCATATGATCTGTTGGATCCAAAATACCCAGAACAAAGTCAAGTTGAAAGACATGCTATATCATATCTATGTGATGTATGATGTGAGAATAAGGGGGCTGGATTCAACTGAACCACATGCTTCAAAGATACTCAGAAAGGCGTGGATTTTTTTTTTATTCATCATTTTATTTGTTTACATTTCAAATGATATATCCCCCTTTCTGGTTACATCTCCACAAACACTCCAAGCCACCCCCTCTCTCCCATCCCCTTTGCCTCCATGAGGGTGGTCCTTCACCCACTCCTACCTCACTGCTCTAGCATCCCCCTATGTTGGAGCATCAAGCCTCCACAGGACCAAGGGCCTCCCCTCCTACTGATGTCAGATAAGGCCATTCTTTGCTACATATATATCTGGGACCATGCATCCCTCCATGTATACTCTCTGGTTGGTGGTTTACTCCCTGGGAGCTCTGGGTGGTCCAGTTAGTTGATATTGTTCTTCCTATGGAGATGCAATCCCCTTCAGCTTCTTCAGTCCTTCCCCTAGCTCTTCCATTGGGTTCCCCAGGCTCAGTCCGATGGCTGGTTGTATGTATCTGCATCTGTATTGGTCAGGTGCTGGTAGAACATCTTATGGAACAGGAAAGGCGTAGATTTTATAATTAGATACAACTGACCATGTCAACAGGAACATTTGCTTTCTAGTGCAGTTTGCCTAATACTGATTCCTACTATTACTACCCTAAGAAAATATATACCCCATGGCCCAGGATGTTTTTCACATGCATTGGCAAACCACAAGCTCCAAGAAACGCTCCCAAAAATTCATGGAGATAAGTATCAGGTTTTTTAAAATTTCTGTTTGGGGCTGAGGAGGTGCCCCTATTATTAAAGCACCATCCTAGGTATATTAAGTCTTGTGTTCATCCCCGGCATCACATTAAGTAAGGTGGTTGGCTATAATCCTAGCTCAAATTCAAGGTCAGCCCTAATATGTAAGGCCCTGACTCATATATATATATATATATATATATATATATATATATATATATATTATTAAAATAGTTGACATTTTCTGTTTGTGGGGAGAAAAGCTTTTTTTATTATTTTCTTTTTACTATTAGCTATCTGAGTTGGGAATAGACTATGCCTGTAACTGAAGTTTTATATGAATTTGGNTGTGTGTGTGTGTGTGTGTGTGTGTGTGTGTGTGTAAGGCCAGACAGTAAGAGCTTCAATGCATTATCAAATCAGCACGTTGGTCCCCCAGTGAATTAGTTGGATGCTGGTAGTTCTGAGGTTGGTATTCAATCATCCTCCTAAATTTACTGTGAGATCTGGAGATAGGCTTAAATGTCAGCAGGCTTTATTTATTGTTTAATCTGCTCAATGGATGCCAGTCCTTTAAATCTTTTCATGCAATGATTGTAACGAGGACTAGAGGGCCTGGGTTTGTCTTTATCATCATAGTCCACATCCCTTTCTGTTCACTAAAAAATTTCACTATAAAGAAAATTTGCATCATAAGAAATTCATTTAAAGTCAAAGGAGCCCAGCATCTTCTTCAGATCCCAGAGTCATGTCTTGAAAGAAACTCAGACACTTGCCCAAACAGGGCTTATCTCACAACAAGCAGAGTATTGTGAAATGGAATATACTGCTGTTTATAGTTTAGACTCTGCCTCCAAAGTTTCCTTAACTTTATTTTTTTTCCTCAAACAGGTGTTTTCATTATCTAAAATCAATAGATACACAAGACAATGATTTCTTCACGTTTCTGATGGTTAGGCTCTCTTGTTCTGAAGCCAGCATGTTTCTTCAACTGTTTTTTTACTAGCTCTAAAATCAGGCGGAGGTTTGAATTATTTCCTTTTTATATATTTCTTGATCTTGTAGAAATGGCTACACTCTAGCTGACTAAAGTAGCTTGGGACAGTGAGCTGAAGGGAGGGAATATGAGCTGGACTGCATGCAGATTAGAGCATCAGAAAATTAGGCTCTACTTAGAGCGTGTGTGAGATATATACAGACTACTTCAGAGAAAGGAAAGACAGTGTGTGTCTGCCTGCACATGAAGTCTGGAAATTGCAAGAGTAAGAACTCACATGTCTGATTCTTTTAAAAAACACAACAGACATTTGTCTTCTAATGGATGCCGAGAAACTATCACTACAAGTGGCATCAGAGCCAAAAGGATTGTTATATCCGGACATCAATTCATCATGTCTGCAGTGAAGAGGAGGCATACGTTCTGATGACTCCCCATTGATTGGTCAGCTCCTGTTTCCATAGCAATCCATGTACAACTCATTTCCCCCCTCTCTCTCTCCCCTCCTGTGTCACCTCCACTGCATAGAGAAGACCATAAGGTTTATAAACAGAAATATTAGGTCAATGTAAAGTGGTACCATGGCTGCTATTGCTGTGACTGATGATTTCAATTGTGTCAGTTTCTGTCTGTGAAACACTGGCAAGACAGCAAGGGAGCCTTGTATTTTGTCCTATCACTGGGGAAAGTGACATATATCTAAATAGGTAGGGGGGTTATTTTTTGTTTATTTGTTTTATTTTGTTTTTGTACACAATACGTGTGTTTAGGGAAATGGTGTTCCTTCCCCTGGAAATAGCAAACCCACTGGGATCTCTGTAATGTTCTGGCTTTGTACATGTACTTGGACTTTTCCTGTGGAATGACCACACTTATCTAAGGTGTGGCTCTCGTCGACGCAGCTCTTTCATTCCGTTGTGGGCACTTTGAATGTGAAAAACAGTAGTCAGTATTTTCTAACAATTTGAACACAGAAGCTTGTTTATTTGTTTACAGATAGTTTGTTTTCTGTGTTTCACTGAACGTGACCACACCCTCGTGGTGAAGCGTGATGCTAGGTGGAAGCTGGCTGTCAGGGCTCCCTTCACTCTGATTTTACAACAGCGCTCAGTTTGTCTTTGCAGTACTTATTCCTTCCCGACTCTGAGTCAATGAACTCCATTCTCACCTCCAGGGGTGGGAATCAGGGACCTCCATTCCCCTGGTGACTGTGTCAATAGGAAGTGACTTTGGCCAACCTAGACTCCAGGGACAAAAAAACATAATCCTGATCCTTCGCCTGAGTGTCCAAAAGTACTTCAATTTCTTTTTTGCATTTTATAAATTGTATATAATAAGCACTTACTAAGCTATTTTCAGTATCCATACATTTACAGAATTTTGCATGCTTCCAAGATAGAGTGTCTTAGACATATACTGACAAGGGGGAATTTAGGAGGATGAGGAAAATGTCAAGCATCTTAGAGAAGTTCTTAATGTCATATCATCATCCTTGTAAATTTGACTGGAAGCTGAGGTTGAAAAATCATAACTTATTCACCATCATAGGATATTGGCAGATATTTTAAGTCTCAGGAGACATAAATGTGAATCTTATTTCAATTCTTTCTACTACAGCACATTTTTTTCTATTATGTATTACAGAGTGGACACACAAATCTAAATTTGCATCTGGTTCCCATAGTAACTGCATTCCAGCTTTAAACATTAGGCACTACCTGTTGTTCTATGGACAAATGTCCGAACGATACCATAGCTTACAGAGGAGACAAAGGCTATATATACCTGTCTCAAATAGCAGAATCTAAGGCATTATTTCTCAAGTACAGTTAGCTACACATTTACAGACCTAAAAAAAAAAAAAAAACATTTAGGATTCTACTACCCGCCTCCTTGCTGTATTAGCAAACACAGCATCTGGAAGGTTTTTTTCCCCCTTTAAAAATATGCAGTCCTTACTTCCATACACTCTATCAGGAGGAATCTCACAACCAGGCATAATGGCATATTATGGGATGCAGAGCTCGTACAGCACTCGCATGTATTTCCTCTGATATTTGATGATTGTGAAAACCACAACACGGTTAAACTTCTCTCACCCAGGATTTCTGGCATTCTACATTTGCACAAGAACACACTCATGAAATCTCACTTCCAAATATATCAAGCTATTTTAGAAATAGTGTGAACCTTTTTTTTTTTTTCCTCATTCAGTTTTAGCTTTTCCTACTTGCAAGAAAATTAGCTGTTAGGGAAGACTTGGGGGTATTCCTTAATTAAAATGATTTCTCATCATTCTGAGTTAAAGACTCTAATCTATAACAGGGGGAGCATCCCTCCCTGGAAAGACTTCATTTGCAAAGGGCAGGGCATTTTCAGAAACTGGCTTACTTAGGCTTTTGCATCCTTTGAATAGATGTGATTAAAAGCTTGAGGTTTTTTTTTTTTTAAGGTTCAAAAGAAAATCACTTGAAAAATAAATATAAGTAGTTGTTCAATATGGTGTACAGCATAAATTACAAAGGAAGTCTGAAACAGTAAATGGAAAAAACAAAACAAAACAGGTAAACAGAGTATTTGTCTCCTTGCTTTGCAACACTTAATTTTTTCACCAGGCTTTCAAGCAGCCTTTTGTCAACTTAAAATTTAAATCAAGAAATCCAAACAATAGAGTAGGTTATACCCATCGCTCTCCGATATAGTGTTCTGTCCAGTGGCTTCAGACATTCATTTTGCTTCAATTGATGTCTGGCTCCCTCAGGACTAGACTTTTCCTTTCCCTTTCTTTTGAGAAAGCTGTAAGAAAATAATTGGTTTGGATGACAAGGATTCCTAGTTGGAACCTGAGGTATGCACACATGAGCCACATGAACTTTCTGAGCATCTTGCCACTTTGCAGTGGGAGATTGCCTAAGTCAGGGTTTCTCTTCCTGCACAAACATCATGACCAAGAAGCAGTTGGGGAGGAAAGGGTTTATTTGGCTTACACTTTTCACATTGCTGTTGATCACCAACTGATGTCAGGACTGGAACTCAAGCAGGTCAGGAACAGGAGCTGATGCAGAAGCCATGGAGGGATGTTACTTACTGGCTTGCTTCCCCTGGCTTGTTCAGCTTTCTCTCTTATAGAACCCAAGACTACCACCAGCCCAGGGATGGTACCACCCACAAGGGGCCTTTCCCCCTTGATCACTAATTGAGAAAATGCCTTACAGCTGGATCTCATGGAGGCACTTCCCCAACTGAAGCTCCTTTCTCTGTGATAATTCCAGCTTGTGTCAAGTTGACACAAAACTAGCCAGTACAGAGATACACCCACTTACCTGTAAACATGAAGAGGAAATACATACTGCTAAGAATGACACTTAGTGAACACAGATAAGTTTAATTTTTGACCCATATCTTTCTGTAAGGTCTCCAGGATTCCCCATTACACACTAAAGAAGTTACCTCCTGATAGCCCTAAAATACAGAAATTCTGCCAAACAAGCACTTCCTAGCCTTCATCCTTTGATCCAGTCCTTTCTAAATGTCACAGGGGCAAATAGAATGACCCAAAGACTTTGGGGGCAATAAAACACATTTCCTGATGGTTTCATGCCATCAAAACCCAGAATTCTACTTCCAGATGCCCCAAAAGAAACAATTGAAACTGGATTATAAGAGGTGGAATTTTCAAAGTCTTAGCTCCATGCTTAGCACACAGCAACTGCTCAGGGAATGTGATCCATTACCAAACAGTATTTCTGGAATGAATAGCTAAATGGGTCAAGAAGGGGAGTGCTGGATGCTGGGGTAAACAGTATTAGATGAACTGCTAATGATGATGACTGTGAACATGAAACCAATTTCTGGTTAAATAGGAATGTGCAGAGATACAATTTCAGATGAGATGGGAAGGGTAGAATATCTTACTTTCCCCAAGACAGAGTCGGAGTTTCGATTAAGTGGAGATATAAACCACAATACAGACATTCCACTCTTAGCTGAAGTCAGCACACAGTGCCCCCCCCCCAGATCTTTCACCTTGGATTTTAGAAGTATTATTCTGGAATATAATAATCTCTCATGTCACATCATTCTGAACTTTCCCTGAGAGCTGGCAGACTGTCAACCCTACCCTTAAGTCATAGATTAAAAAAAAAAAAAAAAAAAATAGAACAAAAGAAAGAACTTATATTGCAGGCGCGAAAGCTCTAGAAAAGAGTCATTGTAGCACTCCAAAGTCCCACACTGTGATCTGAATGGGTAAAATGCTTTGCTTAGAATAATAGTATTTGAGGGTTTAGAAGCATAATAATGTCATCTAACCGCTGTCTTATTTGTTTGAGACTGTGTCTCACGTGGCTCCGGGCTGGTCTTGAGTTCCTCCATCCATTCATTACATTCCTTGGTCTCCACCCTCCTACAGTGACTTTAGGTCCATACCATCATGCCTGCCTTTTGGTTCAGGTAACTTTAACCTGGGATAAGTGTCTGTAAGCCTCCTGAAATTACATGTCAAAGTAAGTGTGTGCACATGCACACACACACACACACACACACACACACACACACACACGAATGCACATAGAAATATGGAAAGATGGAAATGGAAAACAGAGAGGTGACTTTTCTTTTTTTCTTTTATTCGATATTTTCTTTACTTACATTTCAAATGTTATCCCCTTTCCTGGTTTTCCCACCAAAAAACACCCTCCCCCATCCCCTCCCCACTCCCCCTGTTCACCAACTTACCTACTCCTGCTTCCTGGCCCTGGCATTTATTTCCCCACACTGGGGCATAGAGCCTTCATAAGATAAAGGGCCTCTCCCCCCACTGATGTCCGACTAGGCCATCCTCTGCTACATATGCAGCTGGAGCCATGAGTCCCACCATGTGTGCTCTTTGGTTGGTGGTTTAGTCCCTGGGAGCTCTGGGGGGTACTGGCTAGTTCATATTGCCATTCCTCTGCTAGACTCTTATGGGATATTTGAGCCAAGGTTGTTAAACAGTCAAGCTAGAAGAATGCAATAATTCATGTACAGACATGGGAAGTAGAGTATTATCCCAGAACAATGAGCAGAACCAGGTCTAGGAAGCAGTTCTGTCCATTCCAGGTTCACCACTTTTCCTCATAAAGCTCAGGACTTTAGGTGCATTTATTTGGGGATCTTACTCTATCGCTCAGCAAATGTGCTACCAACCTGAAGTGAGCACATTCTGTTTTCTTGAGATGATAGGAACCACTGCAAGCAATGGAGTAGACAGTAGTCTCCTCTACAACTTAGCCTGAAATGGCCTTGGCAGCCGGCACACTCCTAGTAGATGTGCGCCTCCATCCTCATCGGCTTTCTTATCTTTATGTCTAATGCTATTGACCTGTGGGGCTGCTTCTGAGACTGTTCCAGGAGAGGCCACTCATCACAGTGACAGAGTCTTTGCCCTAAAACATCACCACCAGCTCCTTCTGATCTCTGCCTTTCATTCCCTGCACTCCGTCTTTGTTCCCACAATATCTGTTCTACAGGGTAAGGGAGGATCTAAGAAGCAGGGATAAATCAGAAAAGTTAGTGAAGAACTTTTGCAACTCATTAGCATGTCCAGAAAGAAAAAAAGCTTTGTGGGATATAAAAATATGGGACATGCCTTTCTCAAATGAAACAAGTGGCCCATTTTTGTAGAGTATTCATGACTTACAGAGTAACAGGATGTTTCTACAATCAGATGGCCTTTCTCCATATAACCAAATTCTAACGAGCATCGCAATCTGAGCACTGTCCATTTCTCCCACAAACACCTTCTCACCAATATTGCACAATGTTTATTGAGTTCCTACTATATGCCTGACATTGTGTCACATGCTTTGTATGCATTTTCTCATTGAATTGTCCTAATTAAATATTATAGGCATCTCAGCCTCAGAGGTATAGAAACACACTCAACACAGTTAAAAGGGTAGAAAAAGATGGAGCTAAACTCTGACTCAGTTCAGTCGAATGTAGCTAATATAATCACTATGCTTAACACACATATATATTTAAAAATATATATATATATTAACTACCTTTTGGTACAAAGAAACTACATAATATAACTACAGGATATGCTGCTTCTATGTGTCAAAATTTAAGAACTTAATTGATTTTTTTTTGAATTTGGTGATTGTGTCTTGTGTTAGAGCTTTTATTGTTCAGACAAAGATACCCGAGGTAAATAAATTAAGAATAAGGGATAAAATATTTATTTTGGCTATCGGTTTCAGAATTACTAATTTGCCATGGACAGAGGCCATGGTAGAACAAAGCAAGCACCCAATCCTGGTGGACAGAAAGCATCAAGAGAGTGATCGTGCCTCAGGCTTTCTTCTTTCTTCCCTAGTATTTAATCTAGGCTCCAGCCTGTGGGATACAGCACCTATATTGAGGGAATGTCTTACCCCATCGTTAGTCCTCTCTGAAAACATCCAGACCTGCACTTTATTCATCTCTTGAGTATTTCTCAAGCTAACAAAATGGATAATCAAGACTAAATGTCATAAATCCAAGTCCATTTTATTATATCAAATCCCAAATCTCGTAAGTACGGTATCCACAAAAATTGCAAATAAATAAGAAGAGAAACAGTTTCTCAAAGGCCCAGTACTGGGATCTCAAGTGAATCTCCAGAAATATAAATAGGAACACATTCATCATGGAGATTCCAGTAGGCGTAAACACTAGAGTGTCGGATGTCTACTGAGGAAAACATACCACAGAGAAGAGAAGATGTCTTAGCAGCCACAAACCCCTTACCTAAATCCTGCCATTCAACATTTCAGTAAAAACACATTTCAGCTAGTAAAGAATTCTCACTAGCTAGAATCCCTTGCTAAGCTGGGATCTTTACTAAATTACTTGCTTACCAAGAGTACTTGTTCACATCAAAAGTGAGAGAAAAATGAAAGCAGGAGTAAAAACCAAAAGTGAGGGAGATAAGGGATGCTGGAGGTAGCAGTGCCTGGATGCAGAGGCAAAAGCTGTCTGCAGAATGACTGGGATGGGAAAACTAAGGATGATGGAGCAAAATGATGATGATGATGATGATGATGATGATGATGATGATGATGATGATGATGATTGGAGTAAGAGGTGACACAGCTGTATGAGGCATATCTCCAGAGGATGAAGTTGCTGAAACATTGTTAGGTCTAGCTGGGACTTGAATCCAAGGTCTCACTTAGGCTAACCAAACACCTCCCATTGTGATAGAGCACAGTCCTGAATGTGTAGATGGTAGAGAGATGCCTAACAGCATTGTTACAGAAGGCAGGAAGGCTTGGCTCCAAGGAACTGTGGCATAAAATGGGTGAAACAAGCTGTACGGGGCAACAGATAACATCAAAAGACAGACAAATGGTTCATGGATTGAAGTGTGATGACGTCTCACCACTTCACTAAAGAGTAAGCCATGCCCATATAACTTCAGTGTGATGGTAAAACACTAAGTGTGTAATGATTATAACACAAGGAATATGTATGACTTGAGTGGTAATACAGACCGTCATAATAAATGATATTATAAAATAAAATCATAATAAATAAACAGAATAAAAGAAGGTTTGAATGAAGGAGAGCTGGAATGTTCCTGAGGACACTAGATTTTATAAAGATGACACATTTCCTAAATGAATCTAGAAATGCAAGGTCACTCTAAACCAAATGCTAACATGGTTATTTAAATATAAATCAGAAAATTCTTTCTAAGGCTTCTCAAATCAAATCTGTGACATTGCATCCAGGGTACCTTCTATCAGATATAAAAGTTTATCTCAATGTTTCAGTGATTCTGGCAATTTCCCAAGCAGATCTGTGGTCATAGTTGGAATTAAATGTCCCATAATTAAGCAATTTAAGAGCAGTTGGGGCATAATAAATTAACAAAAGCCAATCTGCTTAGTGACTAGTTAATGCAAGGATAGAGAAACAAATACTCTCATGCATTGCAGGCTGGCCTGGAAAGCATTGCTACCTCATAAAGGCTGTCAAAATCCTTTTGTTGCCCTGAGCTTTGCCATTAGATTCATTGACATTATTATCAAAACAACATATATAGGACCAGTTGTAATAAATCATCTTATTATAGTAAAAGATGGCAAGTGGCTGTGTCTGAGGGCATGATTTCCAGAAAATAGTTTCAGTTCCAATGATATAGATATATATTTATTATATATCATATATAGTTACCCTATATCAATATATACTAAATATATTACATATAATTGTCATATATCAAACATTTTTGAGTTATCCATCTATATACATAGTTATATATGTATATATATATATATATGTGTATGTATGTATATATGTATATATGTATGTATAGTTATAATACTCAAAATATTTGATCTGAAATTAAAAAATGAGCCCGAATATAATGTACTTTTCATAACTGATTTAGGGACTGAGTTGGCAATTCTCTAATAATCTCATTAAATAGAATATATACAGTATATATATATATATATATGTATGAAAAAAGTGAATAATTATGACTGTATACTTGCAAAGCTATATTTTTGATATGTACACATATACACAAATAATATCTTTTAGCATATATAATACTATTACATAATACAATACCAATAATAAAGAAAATGTGACAGCAAATCAATAGTTCATATATATTTAAATAATTGTTCATGTATAGATAGATAAAACTTTTGATGCTGATAACATTGGCTTCTCCAGCCAAGGGGAGAGCTAAATAGCTGAATTATTGGGTGTCAAGTCTGGGATAGTGTTTTTTTGTGGCTCTTGAATTTTGAACCATGTAGCTATAAATAACTCAAAAATATTTGATCTGAAATAAAATGAGCCGGAATATAATGTACTTTTCATAATTGGTTTAGGGACTGAGTTGGCAATTCTCTAATAGCCCCATTAAATATTGCAGTGGAATCATGGCCTGGCACAGCTATCAGGAAGGACTAAGATCTTAAACTCCGTGGCAGCTTGAACATCATTCTGTTATAGCATTTATCACATGGTATTATAGTCATCTATCAATAGTTTGGCCTCTCTTACTATGCTGAGAGAACCTCAATGGAGCAGAGACAAATATTCATAGATTCATTTATTCATTCATTCACTAAATGGTAGACATGGTGTTTATTCATCCATGCATTGCCAGTGTCTGGCCTTCAACCAGCATATCAAAATTCAATGTACCACTTTCAAATGGATGCATGAGTGAATGAATAAAGTGTGTTCAGTGATTCATCATAGGACTCAAGATGACAGCCCCTTAAAATCAGTATTGTCAGTGTTCCTGACTTCCAGAAATGCTAACTTTTCTCTTGTGAATACTGAAATTGTAATCAGGTTGAATATATATCCAAAAGAGAAAAAAATAAAGCTCTTGTTCTGCCTGCAGAGAAATTAAACATATTCATTCAGACACAAAGGAGATGTCCCAATGCTTTCAAATACTACTTTTGCTACTTCCTGGATTAATTTGCATATTTGGAAATGCTGTAATCATATCCATCAGAATGGACAGACATATCAATTCATATTCAGTGTGAAAAGGGTTTGTCATTCTAGGCATTGTATCACCTGGGACTAACCTTTTCCTCAGTATCACTGGGAGGTCCGAGATCTTGATAAAGATAAATAAATAAAATCAGTGTGAAGAGTGATTGCTGTACAACTTGTCAGTGGTACAACCAGATTTAAGACAAACGAATCTGTGGTCTGAGTTAATTGCTTCATCTATTTCCTCTCTCAAATAAAACCCCACAATTGAGTTGAAAGTGAAGAAGTCATAGATACATGTTGATCAACTCTGACCCATAGAGCTGGTGAAAGGAAACATGGTGTTATTAGAAGTCTTGAGTGGACCCTAGCTGACCAACACACACAAATGTGGCACTGTTGATTTTGTTTAAAAACTATGATGGTAGACATCTTTTCAAAACTACCTGGGAACCATGGAAAAGACACGTTAAAACTCAGAGTTTATAGGGGAGTCAAGCAATCTAGAGGCCTCATTTGCACCCACCAGCTTTAGCCCCGCAGTATCCTTCTACATTTTCATCAACTTACATGTCTCTACCCACTTCAATCTCTTACGAGTGGTTCCTGGGAGGACCTATATCCCTATATGGTTGTTTAATCCTGAAGGCTAATGCCATTGCTAGGTACTCAGTACTCAAAGTGTGTACACTGAAGACTACAGTAATACTTCTCAATGTGACATGGCAGGAGGGCAGGGCGTCTTTCCGAGTTTCAGCCCCAGCAGCAGATCCACCCAACCCTTGCAATAAGAAAGCAGGTTTCTATGACTCTTCTGGGGCTATTAGGTGATGTGTAAGGTCATGCTTTATTCTAAAATTCTTTGATTTTTTTTTTATAAGAGTACTGTCAGCAAAGAGAGGCAGGGATAATGACTGATTAAAAAAGTAATAAATTTAACACAAAGCAATCACTGTATATTAAACATCAGATTAAATGCACACAGTTTCTACTAAAAGGAATTTAAGAAATGTGACTTCAAATAAACAGCATTTCATGAGGTAGGTGTGGTGGTACATGTCTGCAAGTCAAGGTCAGCCTGAGCTACATGAAAAAACCCATCTCAAAAAATAAAATAAAAATACAACAACAATAACAACAACAACAACAGTAAAAACACTATGCGTTCAGGTGGCAGACATGCAAGGACAGCAAGTTCAAGGGGAGTGGAGGTTTCTCTGGTCTTCCCTGACCAGCCTAGTGACAGATCCACCAGAAGGAACTCAACTCCATGGAGTTCTCCTCTAGGATTCTCATCACAGAAGAGAGTGGAGGTCAGTATTAGCAGGCTTTGTCTCAGGCCATCCCTTGTCTTCAGCTCTGTATGTAGCAAAATTAACTGTTCCAGGTAGATAGGCACAATTGCACCAAAATCCTAATGCTTTCAATAGCAAGAGCTATTTTATATTATTCCACTTGAAAATGTTTGTGCTATGCCATCTGAGGTTGGCACCTGTGTACTACTCTGAATAGGCTCTTAATGTGGCTATTTAGAATTGTCATCAACTCCTCATGTAAGTTTCTTGCCCCTAAGATGCCTACATCTCCCTTACTTCACTCTTACAATGAAGGGGTAGATGCTTTTACATCTCACTAGATTTACAGATATTCACATATAGGTCATGTGATGCTCCTATCCATGAAAAAAATAATCCATCTTTCTCCATTTATCTTTCTATTTATAAACTCTATAATAAACTCTGAGCATAGAAGGAAAACTTTCGTTCCCCCACAGATCACTACATTTATTTTTTTTACTTCATTTTCATGATAATCCTACATGGTAGAAACTATTACAATTTCTATTTCTTGAATGCACTAAAGAAGTCCGCAACTTGGACAAGTTCAGAGAGTTTGTTGGCTTTTGGATGTATGGAAGTCTGAATAAAAGTGGTCCTGATGGGCTCATATATTTGAATGCTTGGTTACTAGTAGATGAAAATGTTTGGAAAGGTTAAGAGGTGTGACCTTCCTGAGAGGCCCAACCAGAGCCTTACAAATACAGAGGCAGATGCTCGCAGGCAACAACTGGACTGAGCGCAGGGTCCCCAATAGAGAAGTTAGAGAAAGGACTGTAGGAGTTGAAGAGGTTTGCAACCCCATAGGAAGAACAACAATATCAACCAAGATGCATGGCTCCAGATGCATATGTAACAGAGGATGACCTTGTCTTGAATCAATGGGAGGAGAGGTCCTTGGTCCTATGAAGGCTCGATAGATGCCACAGTGTAAGGGAATAGAGGGTAGGGAAGGTAGGAGTGGTTGGGTGGGTGAAGGAACACCTTCATAGAAGCAGGGGGAGGGAGGACGAGATAGGGACGGGGGAAACACCAGGAAAGAGGATAACATTTGAAATGTAAATAAAGAAAATATCCAATAACAAAGGGAAAAAAAAAAACCCTGAAGACACCAACCTCTGGATTGTGGAACCAAAGATGATCAAGCTGGATATTAATGGTACTCAGCCCCCAAACCTGAAAAGAGAAAGGTTTATGATAGTGTGGCTTACATGCGTTCTTAAAAAGTCACATGAAGCTACTTTGCTTTAGTAATCTGTTTGGCCTAGTGGTGGGATAGGGAGTATTCTCTGCTCGGTTTGGGAGAATGGCCTTGGAAACTAAAGCATGTCCTGACTTTAAAAACAAAAACAAAATAGGTGTGACCTTACTGAAGAAAGTGTATCACTACAGGTGAGCTTTGAGATTTCAAAAATTGATTCTGGCTCTGCTTGTGGATCAGATGTAAGCTCTCAGCTACTGTGCCAGTGTTATGCCTGCCTCCTGCCTGCCTGTCTGCCTCCTGCCTGCCTCCTGCCTGCCTGCCTGCCTGCCTCCTGCCTGCCTGTCTGCCTC
>NC_034601.1:37271332-37286978 GCF_900095145.1 Mus pahari
GCCTGCCTGCCTGCCTCCTGCCTGCCTTCCTGTCTGCCTGCCTGCCTGTCTGCCTCCTGCCTGCCTGCCTGCCTGCCTGCCTGCCTGCCTGCCTGCTCCCTGAATGATGGTTATGAACTTAACCACTGAAACTGCAAGTCCTCAATAAACTCTTCTATAAGTTGTGTTAGTCAAAGCAGCTTAGCACAGCAATAGAAAAGTAACTAAGACAAAAATCATAACCTTTTTTAAAAACTATTTTTGAGACAGGATTTTATGTTGTAGCTTTTGCTGTCTAGAACTTGCTTGGCAAGTTAGCATTGAACTAAAACAGATTTTGAGTGTTCAAATCAAAGATGTGTTCTAAGACACCCACCATAACCTGAATTTAACTCTATACAATTACAAGTCTAGAAGAACTGCTGTGTTTAAGTAAGAGATAGCTTTGAGATAGAGGTACTAAAGACAGGTTAATACTATAATTGCTATTTTTAATCAGAAAAATCTATTTTTTTAAAAAAAATGTAGAATATCTTCCCCTTCCCTTTTCCCAGGACTTTGAAAATGCCTAAATATTTAATTATCTCACTCTTTGTGTCAGACTCATTCTGATGAGTGGCTCTGATTTTCACAGTTGGCTCTAGATTTGCAGTCAGGACGGATGAGGTTATTATTATTATTATTATTATTACTACTACTACTATTGGTTTTTCAAGACAGGGTTTCTCTGTGTTGTCCTGGAACTCACTCTGTAGACCAGGTTGGCCTTGAACTCAAAAATCTTCCAGCCTCTACCTCCCAAGTGCTGGGATTAAAGGCATGCACCAACACTGACTGGCAATATTATTCTTTTCATTAACTTAAACTTCTCATTAACAATTATCAAGTATTTAAACCCAGTACAGTTTTTTCCTCAAATTACCTTGAGTAGATTTTGAATCATCACAGCATTTAAGGATTCTTCTGGTCTATCAGTCAACTGCTATTCAGGAGATCTGTCTATGTGTTGAAAAAAGTACCAAAGAAGTCGTGGTCCCATTAGTTTACATTGTAGAGTAGCTTGGATGAGAGTCTGCAATCAACATAGAAACACAGAATGACCAGGGAGATTTTTCTGTAACTTGCTAGATCCTCTTGGCTCTCTACCATGGAGCTGTGTATAGTGAGAGCTTACACTTTAGTGTACTCATATGCTATCACATAATTCTTATATAGATTTTAAGGCTATAACTGCTAGGGAGAAGGTCACAGCAAGCTACTGACTTTCATTGACTTTACTGATAGCTGTAAGCTTCCCTGCTGAGATCATTTTCCCTATTATTGTAGAACATCCAGTTTTTAGAATCTCAGAGAGAAAACATTTTATCATTACCTACCTTTTCTTAGAGTCCAACAGTCACTGTATTTTCTAAAAATCTCTTGGGTCCTGACTTGCCATAGGAATATTTTATATCTCTTCTAACCTTATATCAATTTTAATTGCAATGAAACTGATTTCCTTGTAGTTACTATTAAGGTTTAATTATAATAATCACTATAAAAATAAATTAGAAAAAGATTTATATTGAGAAATAAATCATGAAAGATATTAAAATGCAGAATGATAAAAAATGATCAGGAAGAGGGGTTGGAAAAGAACAACCGGGAAGAGAGGAAAGAGAGAAGAGAGAGGGAGAGTGTTAAATATTTAAACTAAATAATTGGTACAATATAGAAGAGCAGAATTTTATGAATGTATAAAAAGTGCTTACTCCTGAAAGACATAGATATTATTTCACCTGAACCCTAATGCTTTCAATAGCAAGTGCTATTGCATATAGTTCCACTTAAAATGATGCAGAGTATGCAGTTCAAAGTTTCTGTCTATAAAGTAATTTGAATAAGCTCTTTAGGTAACTGCATAGAATTTTCCATGATTCACTTACTCCCATGAAGAGACAATTGTGTAGCAAATTATATTCTTCATATGTGATGCAGGCCTCAAATCCTTTCCACTCCTCTCTGCAAGGATAAATACAACATACACACGCTGTAGAAACTTTCTGACCTATCCCAAGATGCTTCATGCTTTAGCTGCTTCAACCCTGTGGATCCATCCAGTGCCTACTGGCTAAGCAACCGTCTTCTCCTTACTTGATAAAGCATTGACTCAGGTTAGCTAATCCATTGCTTTCTTAGAATGTCTATGATCCCTTCCTTCCATTTATTTAATGTATCTATTTATTGTATGCTTATGCCCAACAGAGAATATCTCATTCCAATCTTCTCTTTATAAGCTCTAGCATAGAGGCTAACAGAAGAGAGTACGGTACAAAACAGATGCTCAGTTGGTAGGTGAGAAAAGAAGATGGTATCTCTATCTGAAATTAAGTTATCACATTAGTTAGAACTCACTGGTTGCCAGGATATGAAACAAATACAACTTAGTTTAAGCAAGAATATAGGAAGGCATCAACCTATAGAGGTAGAAGCATGTAAGAATGAAAGTAACTAGAACCTTTCAAAGCCAGAGATAAAGAACTACAAAGACATCAGGCTATGTTCATTCTCTTTCATTTCTGCCTTCTTTCTAACTCACCTATTGTGTTCTTGTTTGTCACTGAAGAATAGACCCAGCCATCTGACTCTCAGCTCACTGGAGGACAGGATAGTCCACGTTTGTGTGCTAACATATATTAGGGGATTCTCAAAAAAGAAAGAGCATCTCCGGTGTGGAATAGAGCAGAACGTGTCTCAGCACAGATTCCCAGACCTGGTAATGAATGCAAGGAGCAGCTACTAGCTGCAGAGCTTTGCTCAACAAACAGATTCTAAAGAGCCCTCTTGTCTGGTTATCTGGAAATAGCAACAAAAGATGCATTTCTTTCTTTTTTTTTTTAATCTACACCAGGCCCATCCTCACCACTTACTCATTCATTTGGGTTATTATGAAGAGGTGTATATCTTGGAACAATATTTTGTAAATAATCTTGTGAAAATCTGCATAGTCTATCTACTGATACATTCTTTATTTCCCATATTGGAAAAGACCTAGCTGGATTCTTATAGTCTATTCAAAGACCAGCCAGAAAGGGATTATCGGGTGTACAGAGCTTGAGATAGAGTAACAGAATATGAAAATCCCAAAGAGAGCTCAGAAAGCAAAGTTAAGCACTTTCAGTGTAGCTTTATTTTTAATTGAGAAGAGTGAAAAGTTGTTGATTGGGGAAAAAATGAATTAATTGGAGCTACATTTCAAGAAGCTATAACAGTTACACAAAGAATGGACTATATTGGAAGATGATGAGTTAGGGGCTATTTGTATTCGGGTAGAAGATGATATTTTTTTAAGCCTGTACCTACACCACAGCAAAGGAAGTAGAAATAAGAGAATGATTGGAGTCTATAAACTTTGTTAATAAAGGCCCATTTAAGATTTTATGGAAATTGCTGGGCATGCTGGTACATGCCTGTAATCCTAGAAGAAGAATCAAGAATTGCAATCCAGTCTGGGCCATGAAGTCCTATTTAATAAAACACAAATAAACTATAAAATTATGTAAGTTATGATCATTCTCTCAACAGACTATTGGAGAGTATATCAAACTCCTATAGTTCTTTCTTGACTCTAAGGTAGAAAAAGGTCACTAGAAAGATGTGAAAGGGACTGAATAAAGAATTGATGTGTATTAGACATAGAAGTAAAGGAATTTAAAGTTAACATGTAGGTTTCAAATCTGATGACTTTTTATCGTGAGCAAAGGACAAAGAAATGGGAAGTCAGAAGACAATGTGCTCAGTTTTAAAACCCTTACTTTTCCTATACTCAAAGGACACAGAGTTATGTGAACATAGGACACAATTATGTGGACACAGGACACATATCCATATTTTTGTGAGTTTACTACATCCAGGTGGTTGATATATTTTAAGCCATTATACAATCAGTCAACCCTACAAGAAAGCATTTTCGCCGTTCAATGGGTGAAACCCCTGGAATTAAGAAGAAGGAAATCACTTAAGTCTTGCAATTCACTAAAGAGCACAGAGAGTCTTGAATCTAGGTCAGATGACCTGCAAACCATGTTCCTCCACTGCCCCACATTGTCTCTCTGCAGGCAGTCAGGAGGTCAGGCTAGAGTTTATACTGCCATTCTCAGTGGCCAACAGTTCTGAGTAGAATTGATCTGTAAATAAATGTTCATGTATTTGTCTTGTTCCCCACATGGAGGTTATAAATTTTTGAGGGTGAAGACTGCATTATAAATTTTTCTTACCTCATTCTAGAGTACCCCATGTAGCTCTAGACACAGAAGAGCCCTCACCAAATGCTTAGATTGATCAATGATCTAGTCCCTGGTGACAGCTGCGGAACATCTTCATGTTGAGACTATAATCCTCATGAATCATTTATTTAGAAGACTCTTTGGGTAGAGTGGTGGCTCCAGTACAGAAGAAGATGGAGTGTGTGGAAATAAGAGTTAAAACAGTCACTTTCATTTGCCGGATTTAGCATCTCTCGATTTCTGCTCTTCTATTCGTTTCTGTGTTCTACAAAGTCTTTTGAGAGACAAATGAGGATCAGTGTCTGCCATGCTCCAAGAAGGCTAGCAGCATCCACCGTACTGCCTTGTCACTGCCACTGCCATGGTTGTTCATCCTCATGAAATTCATTCAGTAACCCAGTCATGATGGAGCTGCTTTGTGACACTTGCCCAAATCAGTCTGCAGATCTTGTCCCTCTCAAGAAGCAACTGCTAACTATTGCCTGATGTTAGAACTTAGAATAATGAATTAAAGAGGTCAACAGAAGAACATGGGAGTTACTGATGTCTGATAGTTTTTCAAGAACAAAGGCAAATCTAAATCATTACCTGAAACAGCCTACCACCCCCCACCATTTCCTAAAAAGCATTAAAAAAAAATACTAACAGTAATAATAGCTCCCATTTAATGACATCATCTACGATTTGTGACGTTGACTTAGTATGGCAAACATACCTAATTCGTTAAAACTGAAGGACCTTACTCAAGAATATAGTAGTTTTAATTACCCTAAAGTCTGTACAATGAAGTATAGAGGGACTTGAAGGAGAACGGATAGAGGGAATGTATAAAGCTGAGAGATGAAACTTCCCTAAAGCCACAGATTCTGACTGCATCCCTGAGAAACTCTTTATATTTTATTGGGACTAATACTGCATCCAAAGGTGGGAGATATGGCTCAGTTGTCAAGACTACTTATTTCTCTTCCAGAGGACCTAAGTTCAAGTTCCAACACCCATGCCAGGCAGCTCAAAACCATCTATAACTCTACTTCCAAAGGGAATCTAATGGCTCTGCCCTTTGAGAGCATCTGTGCTTATGTGCACATACCCCCCCCACACACACACAAAACACACACATACTCATATTCAAAATGATAAAAATAAATTCTATAAATACTGTATCTGAATCATTTGCTCTTATGTTCTCCATAACTTAAATATAGTGCATGCTTCATGTGTAAGTTGAATGGATAAAGAATCATTACATGAACAATTCAAGTTCCATCTTATATAAAGCCTATTGATATGAGGAATAAAGAGAAATGACTTTTATCCAAGTATAGCATACTATGCATCTTTCATATAATCCGATCCATTCATACTTTAAATATCAAAATGCTTCTCTTATGTACAAAAGCATATTAGAATCTGGAGAATCATTTGGAACTTGGGGACAGAGAATCTGCTTCTCAGTGTCTTTTCTGTTCCATCATTACTAGAGGCTACGACACAGTGTTTAAGGGGTAGAACTGAGCTCAAACCCCGAGCCATGTCACTGTAGAGGTATCTCAGGGCAAATAGAGTTTGATCTAAAGAAGCCTCTAGTCAGAGCATTTGTCACAGTAGCAGAGAACAGCAAGCAAGAGGTCAACCCCAAAATATAGTTGAGGTCATTGCAATAGGAGTTTGTCTTCTTCTTAACTAACTAAATAAAGTGAAAATTCATAGATCAGCTGCAATTCTCTTCTTCCCCCCAAAATGACTATTAGATGTGGCATAAATCAGTGAGACATGGAGAAGGAAGATCATGTTTATAGAAATTTCTTTGTAGCCTCATTTCTATTCCAATATTTTTAATTTGTTGAAAGGATCAGAGTCTATCCATGTTTGATGCGGTGATTGTTAATTCTGGGGATGAGGGATTTTGTTTTTTGGGTTTTTTGTTGTTGTTGTTGTTGTTGTTTTATTTGTTTTTTGTTTGTTTCCTGACTTTGGGTAATAGCTGGTCTAAATGTTTTAGACTCTTGCATTAGTCTTCAATCAGAAGGTGAGTATGACATTGGGGAGACAAGGAATTTTGCATTGTTGTTGCTGTTGCTCTATGTTGCATTGTCGTTGAAACTGGGCGTTAAGAAGCTTGGGTAGCGTCAAACACACCATGGAGCTGAGACTGACTGTGAACTCCCAGTTCTCCTGCTTAGACCTCTGAGTGCTAGCTAGGCTTACAGGTATGCAGCATGCCATTTGGTTTAGGATGCATTTTTGTTGTTGCTGCGGCTGCTGTATTTTTGGTTTTATTTTTTTTTAAATAAATAGTAATGTTTATTATTCCCCCATCTATATTCTGAGCCTTCATATAGGATGGAAGGTCCACAGCACAGAAGAAATCTGGGTTCCTCATCACTAGGTAGGAAAAGTCATGACACTAGGAAAGGATACCAAATTTCAATTGTTGAGTGGACAGTGAATAAATGTCCTTCGTATCAAAACATTGTTCAGTTTAATGTATTTGTTACAGAATACTAGCTGACCTTATCAGTATGTCCCAAAATATATCTTACCGTCACACATCATAAAGGACATATCTTGCAGACATACATCATAAACAGTATATCTTGTGGATATGTATCATAGGTGACAGTGTGAAGTTCAATAAGAGACATTTGTTTCCTCAGTGAGGAAAACCCAGCTCCTGGGGCTATATTTAACAAGATCATACGTGCTACAAAATAGAGTAGCCACCAACATGAGACACTTTTTAACATCACAGCCTCCCAAGGCTAAGTGGGAGACTTACTTGGAAATGAGTCCACTGATAGTAATGCCTGACTGGATACTTAAGGAAGATGGGCGGAGAGCATCATCACTTAGGAGTGAGGTAGGAAATCAAACACTAAGTCTGCGAACTTGAGAATCATGTCCAAGGATTCAGTGAGAGAAAAACATGGAGAATTTCATACTATATCTGCTTGGTTTTTTTTTTTTTTCCTCCCTCCATCTCTTTGATTATGTGGTGATCATGGGGGAAAAATAAAGGATGTTCAATCATAAAAATCTCACTGCCATCTGTCTGCCAACTTTGGTACCCATTAGTACAAATTACGTAGGGTGTCAAGTTTCTTTAAATACCTAAAATGATCCATTTCTGCCTGTAAAGCCAAAGAGGAATTTCCCTTAGGCTTTCAGAGCACAAAGCAAAAGACTCCAGGAACACGTAAAGTGATAAAAATTATTATATCATCCAAGGGGATGGAAATGAGTGAATTATTTTCAGAATTTCAAGCAGCCCCAGTAGAGCCCATGACTTGTATGAGATCGTGTAGTAGTGGTGATTTAAAAGAGCTGTGTTTTTTAGTTTGATCACAAAAAATATATTTTCAAACACAATAGTGGTGCAGTTTTTTTCCTGCATTGATCAGAAAAATATCCGATCAGTCGTTTTAGATGTATTAAATGTGCCGTGAAAGTATGAAATGCTACCTAGGAAATGTTAGGCCAAATCTTTTAAATTTTGAGACTTTTGTTAAAGACTGTCCTTAGCAAAGGATGTTTTGCAGGTCTAATTGGGTGTCTGCGTGTAGAAGACTGCAAATAGATCCGCTTCTATCTTTCTGCACAAAACTCGACTCAGAGTGGATCGTAGACCTCAACATAAAAGCTGAAACGCTGAACCAGATGAAACAGAAAGTGGACATATTACTAGGAAAAGAAAGGAAGAATGAAAGGTTAGGAGGTTAGAGAAATGCTCGGCTCTTAAGGGCACTTCCAGCTCTGAAGTTAGGGGAGCAGATATGAGCTTCTATAAAGATCGGTAGGAAAGGCAAGAAGTCTATATTAAGTGTAGACTATAGGAGGGAAGGTATAAGGATAAGAGGGAGGATAAAAAGGAATCAGTCTCCCCCCCCCCTCTTCCTCTCCCTCTCCTGGGGGTGGGCAAGCAGAACCACAAGTATGTACTCCCTTCCCATTGTGGAATTAAATAAAGGCCAATCTGATGAGAGCAACCAGAAATTTATTCACCATATGCTGTGTAGTAAGAGATCCACCAGCCATCACTTGTGTTTGGCAGGGATTCTAAGGTAGGTGGTGGAAATGTAACGCGATCATAAAAGGGAAGCTTTCAGGCAAGTTCTGACTGGAGCCGGTGGACATGTGAAGATAGATGCTCTTTAATAGGAGGTAGCACATTATTTGTGATTAGTTCAGGGAGTCTGTATGCCTTTCTTTCATTGGCCCTGAGTTGAAAGCAGTGAGGGTGGGCACAAGAACAATTTAAAGAGAGGGACAGTCACTAACCAAGTCCTGAATGCTCCTGGCCCATTGCTGCAGAGGGTGTGGCTTTACAACCCGAAATGGTGGCTGTGGAAATTGTGGGTCAGAGTTCTATTATCATGTGCAATCTGACCATTTGTACATGGCATCTCGTATCCCATTACCATTTACAAATACAAGGACCCAGCTTTAGGACCATGGGCTCACTTTCTCTCCACCTTTCATTATTTTCCTTTCTAGAGCATCCTACTCATTGCTACCAAGCTTTTGAGTGTGGTTCCCTGGGGATGAACTTGCCCTATGTCTTTGTTGACCATGGGAATACAACCCCAACATCACCGGTATCTTCTGCCCTATAGTGCTGTCACTCCATTAGCTTGAACAAGGCTTGCTTCAGATGACTGTTTCCTCTGAACTCCTGTTTCATTTATAACTTGTGTCACATCGTTAAACACTTAACTATAAAGTGTTTTAACTGATTCTCATTAATTTGTGCTTGTTAAGCTTATCTTCCCAAGTTGAAGTTGAAGGCTGTATCCCAGCTCATGCCTGCTCTTGGGTTTCACAATAGCTTGCAGTGCTGGCTCAGTCTATATAGTAAATGTTTTGTGGATAACTATGAATTGAATAGTTTTGTACGTATCCCTTACCTGAGGGGGCTGCTCTAAATCTAACCATATCATTTTCCCATCATCATTCCAGGTGTTATCCTCAGCACTAATCACTCCAAATATCTTGAATAAGAAGATATTGTGCACTAAATTTCCAGAGTCCCAGAGATTCTTCCCTCACATCAGTAAAAATGTTAAAACAGAAAAGACTATACTGATTTGTTTCTAACTTGCAGGCCCTGTATAACAGTGGACCTTCTGAATAATCCATGAGAAATATATTGTTTTTGTTTTTTTTTAAACAGAAAAGTTGTTGGGTCCTACAGGTCAGAAGAAAATAAGAGGCTAGTGGCTGCTTACACATCCTGGGAATATCAGGACCCTGGTGGCAAACTTGGACATTTGAATCAAGAGCTGTATTAGGATGTATACTTTTCTACTGAGGATTCTGCATGTGTAAGAAGACTTCAAAGTGTGGTATGTGGAGTAGAATCAAAAAAGAACACACATACACACACATCATATAGTATGTAGAGAATGTAGTAATGTGTGTACATACAGAACCATATTTATTCATAAAGCTCTTTCTAGCTGGGGAAATTTACTGATGCACTGAAGGTACTCACACCAGCTCATTCAAGCAAAGTAGTCAATATTCAGGTTTCATAATTTGTTGTTATACCACTGGTAACCAGAAATCAGCCATATTGGGAATATTTACACCAGGCAAATAAGTCAATTATACAAGTCAGGGCTTTCTTTGTCTGAACTTAGTTGAGGCAGAAAAAGGGAGCCCATCATCTTGCTTTCTGCAACACCATCAATGAAAAGACCTAAAAAAATCCTGGGACTTCCACACAAGGTTAAAGTCTGATCAAACCTTGGAAGAACTGGGGTCTAAAAACAAGCAGTGGCTTGCCTAAGATCACATACCTGTCCTGATAACAGAGAGGCTGAAGAAAAAGCCATGTTTCTGACCCTCCACTGCTTTCTGGAAATGGAGTCTGATTGTTCACAATGGCATCAACTTCTTTCTTCTCTTCACTTCAATGAAAGTTCCTGCTGGTAAGGCCAGATCGCTCTTTTGTGTCAGAGCCCAGCTCATAAAATGCTATTAAGTGAATTACTGATGACCTAATTCCCAGCTGCAGGACACATTCCATTAGGGGCAGGCCAGCTGCCAAGACATGTCAGCTATGGCTGGATGGCAGGGTGATTGAAGCTATCCTGCCTGGAGTGGCTGGGCTCTGAAAGTGAGTTCATAGTGGAGAGGGGCAACTCATTTCCCCAACATCATACCCACATTGTCTTCTGGGAACCTCTTCATCAGCTTCAAAGTGCACTTTTTCGAAGTACCAACACACATTACAAAAGCAACTAGAAGTAGTGTCATTCTGTGCTAAGAGTTTAAAACAGTGCAAATTCAGTCATCACTGATTGACTAACGTTGCAATTTTTTCCTTCTCTCCGAGCCAGGACTTCTTTTTCTTGTCTTTTCTTTCTTTTTCTTTTTTCTTTTTTGCTAAAGCTGTGCTGTCAGGTTGTCCATTTTCCTTCCATTTTCTTTAAAATTTTCTTCATTTTTTTTGTACTTATTTGGTGTGCCTGAGGGATACTGGACACGTGCCCCAGTGTACATGTCGAAGTCAGATGACCACTCGAATAAATTGGTTCTTTCTTTCCCCTATGAGGTAAAGAGGGATCAAACTCAGGTGATCAGGATTTTCATCAAGCACGTTTACCCACTGAGCTATCTCTCTGGACTCAGATTTTATTTATTGTTTTTAAATTATAGTGGATTCTTCAATAGCACAGCACGGAAGAGTAAGACCAGTACAGTTTTTTTCACTTTGCATTCATCTCAACAGAACTTACAAATGGAAATCCGTATCTACTAGGTGAGTCCCAAGTGGGCCATCTTATAGTTGATACTTTTTTTCAGAATCAGTACAGGGGTGAAGTAAACTATAACACCTTGTAAGCTAGGGAGAAACAAGATAATTATATATGTTGTGCTCAGTGGAAAGTGGGAACGTATTTACTTTCCAAGGGAACTTTGGATTCAGTCAACCATTCCGGAAGAGGAAATGACATAGTGATGTTACCACGCGGGCCATGGTCAGAAACCTGCAGCCAAGGTTGGCTTCATCTCTAGTCAACTTTAGTGACCTTTTGGCTCTTCGTCATCTGTGAAATGAGAGAATGACTGGATGGTCACCAGGTTCCTTCTAACTCTCAAAAGTTCTATCTTAAACCCAGAAGTCAATCACTGAGGATCTTGGCCTAGTGATCATGTGCTCTGCTCTCTTTCCTTTTCCCTTCATCTTGTCTTCACTTCTTCTGCTTTAGTCTCTATCTTTCTATTGTTTGGTACTTGTGGTCTCCATTAGGTTTTTATTTTGTCTTCTCTGCTTCCTGTACTAACACTGTCAGTCAGTCACCACTCACCTTATTATTGTAGTCATTTCTAGAAACTGTCACGCAATATTGACAGCTAATTTAAAAAAAAAAAATCCCTGACACATACTATGTAAGAGCATCCAAGTTCACTGAGATAAGTGAGTGGGGGTGCCTATTTGAGATTGGGAAGCCAGAGGGGTTATGCTGTGATTTAGAACCTTGCCAGCATGCCCTTAAACAAACTGGAAGTACGAAGAATCTGCAGACAGCCATATGACTAAGAATCGGGGAAAAAAAAAAAAAACTATTAAAAGAAGCTGACTCGTGGTATTCTGTGCTTTTATGAGTTTTTCATCCCCAAATCGTTAATATTCAGTTGCATTGCCAAAAACTCTTTGGAGATGTTTTTATTATAGGTATGTCCCTTAGCAAACAGGACTGTAAACAAAACCTTGGTAACTAACATTTTCGTGACACAGAAACCATGACTAATTTGAGCACATATGTCTTTTCTTATTCTTCTAGAAATAACTGCTCTCCTCTAATTCCTTTTCCTTTTGATATTTTCCTCCTAAATTAAAGCCAAGAAAAAGCCCTTGCCTTCCACGTACTTTAACTTATTCCAAAACTTTCCTCAATTCTGGAGCAAAAACTCCAACCGTAAATGACAGGTAATTTTTTGAAATCGAAAAGCATCTTCAGTTGCATTGTGGGAGTCACCTCTTCACTTCTACACCATCCCTCCTTTTATGTTAGTGTTGCCTCATTCCATGAGATCTGCAAAGTCTTCCGTACTTATATACTGCTTCCTCGTCTTCAACACATGCTTTACTTTATAAGAATTTTGAAATATAAATGTATACCCGTGTGCTGTGAACCAACCAGTGTGGGTTCTGGGAGACTCCAAGGCACCTATGTAAATTGAGTTGCCTTTATTTTTTTATCAATTTAACCTTTCCTTGGAGTTCCCATATCATTAATGACTTCTATCCAGCTCCTCTGTATGCTTATGACTACTGTATAAAAGTACCTTGAAGGAAACCACCCCTTGCTCCTTAGGCACATTCAGACTGCAGCACACCTCAGAAAGTGTTTTTGAACTGACATGGTTTCATTCCCTAAAATTGGCAGACACTGATAACTTGTGATGGCTTTCTTTCTTTTCTTTTATTCAAAGCCCCCCCCTTTTTTTTGTGCAAGCGTCACGTGACTGCAGTTATCTAGGGCAGTAAGTAATGTTCAAGTGATTATAGCAGAAAACTGAGATTCCACCATGGCCCTGGGAGTTGCAGCGGAGATCATCTGAGCCACATGCTTAATATTTTAAACAAGAAGCATGGTCCTTTCATAGAGGTCCCTGCCACTGATTCTCTCAAAGGATTTAGTCTCTCAGCCACGTTTAACATTCACTGGGTCAGACCTTTAGCCAAGATGACGTCATCTGAATCCTCATGCAATTCAATTTTAGCGTGTATTCCGCCAGAGTACCTCCCCCCACCCCACCCCCACCCCCTGTCTCATGGTAGACAGAGACACGGCAAATAAATCGCAGTTAATCCGAAGCAGGAAGCTTTGGAAAGCGGTTTGCCAAGGTTTGTATTTAGTTACCCTCTGAGGGGAAGTGCCCAGAAGGAAGGAGAGGGCTCAGCCCCCCTCACAGCAGTAGGAACCTTTAAGAATTGACTTGGGGAGAAGAGAAAACTCTCAAGCTGTTTGGGAAGGAGCCACCCACAAGGACAGGGACTCCCAGCTGCTTAAGTAATTCAGTCCCCTACATGCTGATATCAGAAAGGAGCCTTTGCTGGATATCTCTCACATGCGCAATAAGCAGCCCTCTGCCACCTCCCCCACCCGCAGAGTTTCCGTTTTGATTCATCCTCAAAGTGCAAGGCGATTGAATAACCTAGCTGAACATTTCTGTTCCTCTGTTTGAAACCTCGAACACAGGCTGCATCAGCCTCTCTGTCTGCCTGCCTTACTCCCTTTTCTTATCCCTCCGCCTTCCCAGACTCTCCATCCTTTAAATACAAAAGTCCTGGTTTCCCTCCCTCCTGGAGCAGCCATTGACTTCAAACGGGGTCTCCATGGAAACAGGAAGCAGTTTCCTGCATCCTGGAGCCAGGTTCTCTCTTCTAGGTGAAGGAGGGCCTTAGGGAGCTGCAAGAAAAAAAGAGGTCTCCTGATTAACGTGAATCTGATGAAGAGGGGAGAGACTTTAGGCAGAGTGGTATGAGTTAAGATAAAAGGAGCTAAGGGTCCAGATTCTCTCTCAGTTTTTATTTCAGTTTAACAACCGTTCAGGGGAGACCTTGGAACCGAACAAGAAATCTCAAGGTCCAGGTCTATGACCCCCCAATCTGTCAGCATCCAACAGAGGTCTGTTTAATATGGAGAGTGTTTACGGATGACTTTACAATGAAGTCCCGACTACACTTCTCATAAAAGCAAAGCAGTTTTTAAAAGCATTTAAAACGAACAAGAGAATGAAGGCTTTGCTACCGGCTACTCCATGTTTTTTTTTTTTTTTTTTTTCATGTACACTCTGCATGACTCCATGCCACAGACAGAGGTGTATATGAGAATTTAGTGCATAGCCCCCAACCCGACCTCAAGGCATAGAGAAATCTCCTTGTACCTCCTGGACTCTGTTACCCCTTCTCCTGAATGATAGACATCTTCATTCATATATGGCTCTCAAGTCCCCAATGGCACCTTGACAGTCATACTCAAACCCGTCTGTCATGAAGCATGATCCTGTCATGGTCTGCCTCTTCTGGAGGTCTCAAAGCCCCTTTCCAGGGGGAGTTCTGTCATCAACCTTAAGGCTCAGTAGGAGACTACAAACAGACCTCTGCTGGCTTTCCCCAGTTTACTGTCAGTAGGTCATGGCCTTTGCTCTTCAGTCACATTTCTGGGTCCACCGAAATAGTTTGTTCTGGAACTTTGGGTCTTCTCTTCTGAAGTTCCTAGTATGTCGTGCAACTTTAGTTAAATGAAATCGTTTTGCTTTTCTCTGTTGATAGAGATGTGAGTTATCCCCTTGCAGTAGAAACCTCCTTCCCTGGAGTTCTCTCCCTTGGCATACTCAAAGATGATTTTGTTTGTTTGTTTGTTTCTGTCACAGCTGCAGCAAATGAACAAAAATGTATGTGCTGAAAACAATATAACTTTACTATGTTACATGTCTAGAAGGACATCAGAGGTTTCACTGGATCAGAACCAAGGCATGTGTGCTGGTCTTAGAGCAAGCCTGTGTACTTTGACTCTCAGCCTCTAGAATCCCTTACCAGCAACAACATCACTCCAATCTCCGTTGTCCCATCTCCTTTTCTGATCTTATTCTCTTTGCCTTCTTTTAAAGATGTCTGTGTCCACGGTGTACACCTAGGTAGTGTAGATCAGCATCTCCATTTCAAACATCAATTTAATTATACCAACTACATCCCTTTGAAAATTATTCTGCCTACCACATACTTTGTGGGGGGTTTTTCTATCTTAAATATGGTGCCACTTCATCAACCACTTGCCTCTCTTATCACTAAGTCTGTCTTTTCCCTTGATGGACAAGTTTTTCTATGTTTTGTTTACAAGGACTTGTCCATATGGAGACATCTCCTCACCAGGCATTTACTTAGCTCCTCACTAGAATTTATTTCCATCCTCTTCACAGTGCAAAACTATCACAACAAAGTTCAATATTACCTTCAAATTGCCAATTTCAGATGACATTTACCAGTCAGATTCTACTTCCTTGCTAGCATCCTTTGACATTTTTGAACATGTCCTTCTGTATGAAACTTAGTTCCTTTGATTCCAAGATATTTCTTCCCCCCTTCCTCCTTTATCCTCACTGGAGTCTACTCTGTTATCATCTTGTCATCTGCCTCTGTGTCTTACTTACTTTTATATTGCTGTGATGCAACAGTGTGATCAGGGCAACTTATAAAAGAAGCCATTTAATTCGAATGGTTCCAAGAGGTTAGAGTCCATGACCATCATAGTGGGAAGCATGGCAGCAGGCAGGCAGGCATGGTGTTGGGTCAGTAGTTGAGAGCTTGACATCTTTATCCAGAAGTACAAGGGGGAGAGAGAGAGAGAGAGAGAGAGAGAGAGAGAGAGAGAGAGAGAGAGAGAGAG
>NC_034601.1:37286989-37315150 GCF_900095145.1 Mus pahari
AGAGAGAGAGAGAGAGAGAGAGAGAGAGAGAGAGAGAGAGAGAGACTGGGAACAGTGTAGCCTTTTAAAACATCAAAGCTCATGCTCACTGCCATGCTTCCTTCAAAGGCTACTATTTCTAATCCTCCTCAAACAGTTCTACCAACTGGGGAGAAAGTATTTAAATATGATACAAACCACCACACTCCACACCGATTGCCAATTAATGTTTTATAGGGACTTGTTAGACAAGATAGCTTGGACACTTGCTAAAAAATGATGAAAATCAGCAGATCTAGTGAATCAAAATGTACTTAACAGATTCTTTAGGATACCTTGTATATTAGTTTTCTTGTTGCTCTGACAGAACGCCTGACAGAAGCACCTTACCAGAAGAGAGATTTCTTATGACCCACAGTTGTAGATTATAGTCTATATTTCATAGTAGAGAAGGCATCATGGCTGGAGAAGCTCAGTCCTTGATGGTTGGAGCTTCTTACATATGTTCTTCATATTTTGCTGCATCAGAAAGCAGAGAGCCTGGACAGGCACCAGAAGCTAAGGTAATGGTCAAAGCATGCTGCCATCCAGATAGGTCACAGATACCAAAGGTTGACAACCTACCAAATCAGAGCTGTCATGTAGCAGGCAAGTACTCAGGCACGTATGTTTATAGGGGAACATTTCAAATGGAAACTGTGACAATATGTATATACACTAAGGCTTAGAAAACACCTACATAAAATTTTGTGCTATGTAACTAATTGCCTGCAAGTTATGATCTACTTCTCCATCTCTAGCTATAAGTCCAAAATTTATGCCTTTTAACTGTATTATTTCTTGAGGTTTGACTCATGAATGGAATTATCAATAGGTAGGCTGCAGGATAGCCCCACTGGTAGAAGAATTGCTTAACATGCCCATTTCCCTGCACAATGACAGAAGAGAAGGAAGAGGAGAGGGAGAACTGGAGAGCTACCTCAGTAAAGTAACTTCCAAATCATGAGGGCCTGTGTTCCATCTCTAATACCTAGGTAAAAAGCTGAGAATGGTGGTGTTATTATAATCTCAGAGCTGGGGAGGTAGGGACAGGAAGGTCCCAGTGCTCCCTGGTCAGCCAAGCAAGCAGTTTGGGATACTCAGTTCCCCATGAGAGACTATCTCAAAAACTTGTCTTAAGGCATGACATCTAAGATTGACCTTTGAGCTCTGCATGCACATGTATACATGTGTACATACACCCACCCTAACATAAATGTAACTGCATACACATGAACTTGCACACTCACTCACATACCAAAAAAGGACAGGAAAAGTAGCTCTTAGTTGCTCATTTTCCCCAGATGTCCCACATGCATTTAAAATTCACCTTATTCAAATGAACTCATTTTTAATTCTATTTTAGTAAATGACAACTCCACTCAGGTACCTGATGCAAAACACATACAGCCTTTTCCTTTTTTTCCCCATATTTATGCAATCTTCTTAACACAGTTTTCAGAAACATCTCATTTTACAGTGTTGAGAATAGAAGCCAGACCTTGCTTATGCTAGGCAAGTACTCTACCACTGGACTACAATTCTAATACTATCCTTAGGAATAAACGATGTTAGCATTGAGTCATATATCACATCCTTTTTTAAAAACTGAAAATACTCTTTTCTCATGCATTCTGAACACAGTTGTCTCTCCCACTACTCTTCCCCACTCCCTCCAAGCTCCCCCTACTCCCACTCTGCCTCCTTTTCAAAATGGAACAGGTCTCCAGGAAACGATAGGCAAAGATGACAAAACAAGACACACTAAGGCAAGACATCAGCCTTCATATCAAGGTTGGACAAGGCAACCCAATAGGAAGAAAAGGGTCCCAAGAGCAGGCAACAGAGTCAGAGATATTCCCACTCCCACTGTGAGCAATAACACAATAATAAAAAATAGCAATAACAGTCATAACATATATCACAGAGGACCTGGTGTAAGCCCATGCAGGTCTCATGCTTGCTGTTTCAGTCTTTGATTCCAGAAGTCATGTTCTCCTGGTCTCCTCCAACCCCTCTGATCCCAACTTCTATGATCTTTCCTTCCTCTCTTCTTCTGGGGGACCGTCATCTCTGGAGGGAGAGACTTCCAGTTGAGACTCTTCCCACATAATATCTGGCTGTGGGTCTCTTCGCCTGACCCCATATTCTGCCAGATGTCAAACAGGACAAGGTACCAATCTATTTGTATAGCAGAACATACATCATGCCTTCATTGATTGACTTCTTTGCAATTAAACCAAAGTTTCTTGATCATAGCCATTTCCTAGTGTTCAAAAAGTTTCAACACACACACACACACACACACACACACACACACATATCTATCTATCTATCTATCTATCTATATATATATATATATATATATATATATATATATATATTCTAAATTGTATGCATCACTTGTAACATACTGCCTTATATTTTTAGCTTGTGTAATTTCTGCTCCTCGACAAACTCTGTAATATTTTACAACTGACAAATTCTTACTAGATCTTTCAAAAGTGAGCTGACACATCATCTCTTTCCTCTTGACTTCAGTCACTCCTGGCCTGTATAGATATGGGCACTTGCTTTTCGGTAAGTAAATACACTGTCTCAGTGATGGCAGCGACATTCATCACCATGTCTTGAAATTGTCACTTACAGCCTCCCCTTCTCTATCAAAAACTTACAGAGAAGGTAGCTGTTTTTTTCTTACTATTATCCACACACCCTTATCATATTGTATAGTAACTAGTACACAGTAGACTTTCAATACATGTTTTATGAATTAACTAGCCAAGTCAGACAATCACGTGATCATATACCCCACTCAGGTATCAAGCTACAGAAAAATGAAGGTAGAGAACCATGAATGCAGTCCACACAGCACTCCACTAGCAACTTGGAAGGGACCCTCTAGCCAATGTTCTGAAGGCCAATAAACACCATTGCGTAATGCTACTTTTCTCTGGTTTTATAGTCATCTCCTAAAGTAACTGAAATGTAAATTTAACTGTTGTAAAATGACTCTAATTCAGCTTCTCTGGTTTACATGTGAAATATTTGATGTGTGAACGTGGTTGATTTGTGATTACCTATTTTTAGAACGCAGTGGGTTTCTTGTGCTCAAGCTTCACAGTCACTGGAAGCCCTGTCACACTCAGCAGGGATGTACTGCATCCTGAATAATAAAGGGAGCCCCCGCTCTACAGCTATGACCTTGGAACAAGGATATATATTTAATCTAAAGCCCACCCACTGTCGCTGCGGAGACTCACAGGAAGGCTGCTCTTCCTCTACCACTTGGTGAGGAAGAGCTTGTTTTCTGGAGGGAGCTTGAGGCTGCCATGACAACTCCTAACCCTTTCCCCATTATCTTTGTGTGCTTTTTCGTTTTCCTCTCCTATTTTTCTCTACTGGGTCTACTGTGCATGCAGGTTTTACTAAAGGATAGCTGGAGTTGTCCACACCTGGTTAGTCAATCTAATAACCACCAATAAAGACTTGAAACACTTGGATTCTTGCTCTAGTTTTAAAAATTATAATGTTAGTGCGGTCCTAGTCAAATCCCCTCTAATTTCTAAAACGTAGCAGTGGGGGAGAATCTAGGCTATCACAGAGAGAAGCTAATAGAACAAACACTACCTAACCCTATAGAATTGGTGGAGTGGTAGAAAGGCTTAGAACTGGGCTCTACAACTGTTTTGCACGAAAGTCCTTGGCAGAGGTGGGAGGGTGGGGGATGGGGGAGGGGTGGTGTTTAGAAACACAGATGCAGTTCCCTAGACTGTACCAGAGCTAGGTATGTGTTGGCTCCTTTCAGCCTTGAAAGAGGCTAGTTCAGATCTGGATGCCACTAGCACAGGGCCACCTGGGGTGGTACCTTCCGACTTGCCAAGCCAGTTCTATTGTATACATTTGCCACTGCTCTTCAAAGCATCACCACTGCCTGCGGAGAGGCTCTTGATGTATTCCAGAGACAGCATCCTGAAGATCCGCCTACAGGCTCGCACCTGAACAACAGGCTCCAAGAATGGGTAGTGGGGGATGCCCCCCCTCCCCATATAAGCTCAGAACATTATTAAACTTGGGAGCCTTGATCAGAATATTTTGTCTTGGCCTTCTGTTCTTTCTCACCATCTTTTCCCCTACAACCCCAGCTCGCCTTTCAGGAAGTACCCGGTTCGTGTGTGGCCGCAGGTGGTCACACTCAGGTATGTAGAAACACTGTCAGGTCAGCACCAGGAAATACAGAACACTAAGACAAAATCTTCAAAATGACATTCTGTGAGAGAGAAAACCAAACCAAGGGATAGCAAAAGGCTAGTAGAAAAAAAAATTAGAGTATAGTATCAGAAGAGAGACAAAAATGGATTATTCTATTAGTGTGGTAAAAGCAAGGACTAAAAAGCCAGAAGGAACGAAGATGAAGGTGGATGAGTTTCCTAAGCCATGTTAGAATATTAATATTGATGTTTTACAGCCCCAGACCTCTGTCTTCTCTGTGATTCTTTAATTCTTAATTGAGTTCTATCAATTAATATTTTTTATTTTTGAGACAGAGTCTCATTACGTAGCCTTGCCTGGACTGGAATTCACTATGAAGACCAGACTGGCCTTGAACTCACAGAGATTCTCATGCTTCTGCCTTCTGAGTGCTGGGATTACAGGCATATGCCACCACACCCAGTGTTCATTTAATATTTTCTGATTAGATTTTTATGGTTAAAGTTTAATGGCCTAAGTCTTCCTTGAAAACATCAGGACACACACACACACACACACACACACACACACACACACACTCTTCAATAGGGTATCTAATATTCAAGGTTGATGGAGATATACATGAGAGTGTCCAAGACTACAGAGGCTTGGGCAGTCAATAAATGAGATGTTTTGGTTGTTCTTGTAAAACCAGGACATTTGCTTCTAGGATATATTTACTAGAATTAACTTGCTGGTTTGGGCACCTGAACTTAATAATGACTTTCTTCTCATCTAGTGAGAGTATTGGCAGTAACCACAAGTATAAAAGTATTCAACATTTTATAGCAGATAGTATATAATCTTTTTTACAATTTTAAATCCACTCAGTCATTCAACAGCTTTTTATTGGGCAAGGAATTTATAGCAACAGAGTGTATCATGGATATATTGTTTTACAACCATGTTTTTAAAAGATATATGATAAATATAAACATGTGTACTTATAGATATTAGTTTATGACTAATTATAACTTACAGGAGATAAAAATATGTCAAATACTGTTAAAAATGCAAGAGTTTATTTTATAGAAGCTGGCAGAAGCCTGAGTCTGTCAGAGAGACAAAGAGTTATTACCCACAGAACAGCAGGTAGCACAAGATTCATGCCTGTGCCAGCTCTGTGTCTTCTAAGATCTCCGGAATGACATAGGTAGGCATAGAGAGGCATACTGTGAGGCTGACACACTGTTTGGGTTTTGTCGCATGTAAGGGACACTGAAATTAGGAAACAGTCTTCTGAAGTTGGTTAAACACAAACTTATCCAGTCTTTGCCCCAGAGGAAGACATTATCATTATTCTAATAGACAACAAAGGAGCCTGCCTTTGCTCTAGAACAAGATAATGCTTCTGTTTTCCAAGGCTATTTACAACAAGAAACAGACATGCTTGATGGGGAAAGTAGAAAGCAAAAGACTCTTACATTCTAATCCTCCCAAGATGTGCCAAAGTACACAAGGGATTTTTGGAGAACTACCTTTTGGTGGTACAGTGGCATAGGTTACTAGTAACTTGGTGAATAAGAAGGAGAAAGATTAAAAAGAAGAGTAAGTTAAAAAAAAAAAATCAGATAGCCTTTTCCAAATAAAGCCAAGAGCTGGGATGAAAACTGTCAGTATAATTAAGCCAGAGTAGGGGCTAGCATAAAGCTGGCAGGAAGGTTGACCTCGGCCTACCTCACAGAGAAGGGATAATTCAGAGGCTTAGAGTAAGAACTAGAGAATCTAAGACATTTCTCAGAGGGCACAAAAGATCATGTGCAAGGGCATCTTCAGGTTGCAGGGAAAGTTTGTAAAAGGACCTCGCTCCTTATAAATTATGCTGCTGAGAAGCTGATCTGCGGGGGGGGGGGGGGTTCAACAGGGATAAAAGGGAAAAGAGAGGCTCAGTTTGCTCTCAGTGGGTGCTTGTGCAGAATATACATAAAAAAATAGCCTACTTGTGAGATGCTGAGTTGTTGTAAATACAGACAGTGGGTGCTTACCATTGTCCTGGATTTAGAGATCTCAAGCTAGTCCCTGTCAAACTCAACCAAGATACAAATGCTTTCCCCTCCACAGCATCACAGTCCTGTTTCAGGGACTTGTGAGTGCCCTAGGATTTCGAAAAAAGAAAGAAAAGACTTTTACATCAAAGTAAATACAGTTGTAACCACTGGAAACCCAAGAGATTCGCCCAATAGATATGTCTACCTCCCCTTCACATAATCTTCAATTGTGTTCATGACTGAGTCATACTTTATTAGCTTTTGCTTACACAAACCTGCCTAGGCTCTTAGTGGCAACAGGCAACATGATAGAGTGCTGGCTACAGATGCTTTGGTTCCTCTTGGCTCTGCTTCATCTGTCTGCTAATTCCTGGGTAGAATAATGATATAGATAGATAGATAGATAGATAGATAGATAGATAGATAGATAGATAGATAGATAGATAGATAGATAGATAGAGATATAGATATAGATATAGATAGATATAATCAGTGCAAATTGTACCATTTTCATAGCAAGAAAAACTAACAAAAACAATTGACAGAATCTTTGAAATGTTTCCCAATATTTCCAGAGGTGGAAGAATGTGTTTATATTCCATTATCTCATATACACTGCAGAGCTAAGCTCAACATCAATATCAATGAATAAGCAAATAAGTTATCAAATTAATAAGTAAATAAAAGCCAAAGGATTTACAGGGAAGAGAATGTGCTTGCTAGTAATGATGTCATTTAAGTCAAGTAGTACTTTTCTTGTAAATTTTCTTTTTATTTCAAACTGTCAGTAAGGATATCTTCCTTCAATCTTGTTGGCAGAACCAGTATATAGCATCCCTCTGAGATGGAAGAAGATTTGGTAGGCTATCCAGTAGAAACAATAGACCCTGTGTGCATGAGGAATAGAAGTGTCCTCTTGGAAACACAAGTTTAAATAATAGGATGGAAGAGAAGAAGTCAAAGGCATGATTTACAACTGCCTCTGAGGGCTAACATGTCCTAGAAGATGGGTCACTCAGAACAATCAGGAGAATATTCGTGAAAATCAGAAGTTGGGGCTAGGGGAGCAACTGAACTTTGTTTCTGTGACTCTCATAGTTTAGCAGTAGCTTCTGGCAGAAACGTGTAGGTAGAATTCTTTTCTTTCTGTCTGAGTCCGTCAGTGGCCATCTCATAGCTGACTGTGTTCTTCAGGCTCAGCATCCCACATATAGCTCTATGCACAAGTTCTTTCACTCGGCATGCCTGAGCAATGCTACCCTTAAGAGGATTTTTTTGCTACAAAACCAGAGCTGCCCCACAGGCAGTAGAAATGTGAGAACATGTAGAAGGCTGAAGATCATCATTATTGAAGGAAGGATCCCTCTTTTATCCTTGGGTAGAGGCAATAAAAAAGGCAGATTGACAACAAGTGAGTCAAAATGTACCTGGTAGACTGTTAATCTTTAGAGGTGACACTCACTTTAGACTGGGGCACAGTGGCCTAGTTCATTTTACCCAGGTGAATGAGAGGACTGTGTAGCTAACCATTCAAATATGCAGCAGGGCTTGATGTTGCAGACCTAGAATCCTGACTCAGGGAGGCTGACTCAAGGCAATTACAATTCAAGGCTTGCCTGGGTTACAGAATGAGCGAAAGTTCAGCCTGAGTAAGACTTAATCTTAAAAAAGGAAGCAGACTGGAGGTGTAACTCAGGGGTAGAGTGCTCACTTAGTACATATAAAGCCTTAGGTTCAGTTCCTACAACCACCAACACAAAGGACAACCCAAATACTGAAAATCAAATAAACAATAGAGCATTAGAAAATTCTCCCACAGTATGCCTGCTTTATTTCTTGTCTAGTCCTTCTCCAGTGTTAGATTCCAGGATTATACTCTAGGTTTGCAAGGGATTCATTCCTTGTATTAATCCCTTATTCCATCATCCCCACCGTAGACTGAAAGTTCAGAGCTGTTTAAATTGCCCATTATTTTAATTAAATCCAAATGTTTTCAAGAGTGAACATGAATGCTGCCTGAAAATTTAATGAAAACTACACGTATGGACCTGGAAAATTAATGAAAACTACACATATGCATCATTGTGGGAGGAAGTATTATAATGACTAAACATGTTGTCCATTGTGTTTCTTCAATTCTCTTACCTTTCTCAAAACAAAAAAGAGTGTCTCTGTTGACCCCACAGCCATTTAAATACCATTACTATTCTAGCCACAAGTGCATTTTTGACATTCTGAATGATTAGATTGTTTTCATGCCCCAAATGGGAGGGATAATGACAAGAAGATGCTCCAAGAATGACTGGGAGCACCAGGGAACATGGTAAGCCGGATCTTCTCATCCATAGTTGTAAAAGGTTCTGAAGCAGGGATATAGATCTCTGCTATAACAGGTAAACTCCAAAATCTCAGTGGCTTCATAAAAAGATATAAAACCCGAATGGCTGTTAGGGGTAGTTATAGGACACCATATGAATATTTCACATAAGGACTGAGACATTGTCTTGGGGCACCATCCTGCTATAGAATTAGATCCTTCTCCACTCGGTCTGTGCACAGAGAGAAACACCACTGAATCCTAAAGAACATAGCAGTCTTGTATGCCTATCATCAAAGTCACCACGCCCCCCCCCACCCACCCAAGAAACAGGAGCAGCTGTAACTTTAACCAAATGGTGAGAAAGAACAACACAGAAATTGAATGAATAAATCCTTTCCTATACCTGGCTAGTCCTCAGATTAAAACTGTAATTTCAGGGGTTGAGATGACAGCTCAGTGGGCTTGCTGTGCAATCACGAGGACCTGAGTTTGAATCCGCAACAGTCATAGTAAAAGCTGGGTATGGGAGAGTGTGACCACAGCACTGGGGGATGGAGACCTTCAGAGCTCCCTGACCTTCCAGCCTAGGTCTTTCTGGGGAGTTTCCAAGTCAGTGAGAGACCCTTGGGAAAGCAATAAGATGGATGCAATACATATAACACACTGCAATACACACACACACACACACACAGAGAGAGAGAGAGAGAGAGAGAGAGAGAGAGAGAGAGAGAGAGAGAGAGAGAGAGAGAGAGAGAGAGAGAGAGAGAGAGAGAGAGAGAGAGCTCACATGGCATACCACACCATGCACACACAGTGCAATTTAAGGTATCTTGCTTTGACATTCCAGTGCTCATATACTGTTGCCTAGCACCTTCTTTTTCTCCATCTTCCTGTGCAAAGCTGCTGCCCAAGAAGATACTGCAGCACTCAGAGATGCTGATGTCAGGCCTCCATCCCACCTTCCATGCCCTGCCCTCCCACACTGAGTAAGGGCACTGGCTGCTGACAGCCAGGTATTGCTTGGGTTGCTGAGAAGCAAGTAATTTACTGTCAGGTTGGGATACAGAACTCAGGCTTACACTGCCAGCCTTTCCAGTTTCCTTTACACGTGTAGTACTCAGACCTAACATCTTCCTGTTTTCTTAAGCTACGACATAAGCTTATTTTAAACACCAGTGCCCACCCTCAGGGGTTTCTGAGACATCCCATGAGGAAGACTGCTTGCTAACTTGAAGTCATAAAATTGGCTTAAAAATAGTATTACCGTCCCACCCATACATTTCAAAAGAATAGGTACAGGGATACTCTTGTGTGAGATAAAATTGGTGCCTATCCCCTGCCCGCAGCTTCCCCTCCAGTTTTAATTACTTCCTTCCTCCCACTGTTTTCAGACTATCAGAATCCTATCAGTCCCAAGCATATGGGGAAGTGGGCACCACCGGATGGCTATTGTCAGTCAGGAAATAGCTACCATTCAAACACTTTTCACTAATGATCCTATTCGATGCAATAAAATGGATGTGAATATTAACTTCGAATCATCTCGGCACCATCTCAGATTTTAAAGACAGGCATGGAAACTGACAGCTTTGCATAGACCTCCTTCTTTCTATTTTCTGTGATTCTGACATATTCACATTCCACTAAATAGGAGTGAGCACCATTCTCCACCCACTCACCAGGCGTTCACTTTATATATAGCTATAGATACTCGATGCAAAACAAAAATGCTCATCTGAGGTAGAACTTGTAGCAGGCTGTTGAGGAGACGGGGGGGGGGGGGAGAGGCTGTCTATATTTCATTATCAGCCCTGGGCTCCACTCTACAAAATTTCCTGGGTAGAGAAATTATATTTGTTGCATTTCAGGTTCCCACTTGCTCAATGGTTTATTCTTTCCATTTTTATTGGGTGCTTCATAGATACTTCAGACTTTAGGTTGTAGGTACCTAGGAGAACGGCATGGTTCTTGTACAAGGGATTCAAATGGCTGGATGCTATTACAGAAGTGTGAACAGTAGCTGTTCTGTCTGGGGAGGGAGAACTGGATCTGTATAGGTTTTTTTAAAATTTTTTCCAGAAAGTGTGACTCGGATAGTAGACTGTCTTGCAAGCAAGCCTTTATATCTTGTGCTTTCCGTGGTCCAGGAACCAGTTGGGAAACTACAAATTTGCTGAAAGCTGAAACCACAGAGAGTCTCAAGGCTTCGACCAAAGGGACCTTATATGCCATGCACAGATTTTTGGTCTTTAGCTCTGAGGACTGTGACTTGAGAATCACAGCATCAGCTCTCAGAACCACCTTGCTAGTCAGTGAGGACATGGTAAGGAACACAAAAGAGCACACCCATTCTGAAATATGCAGATACTTGGAAACTTCTCCCTCAGATCCTTCACAGTGTGACAGTTCCAGATCCAAACAGTCAGGGTCGTCAGATCTCCTTGTGTTCACATCCTGAACACATTGTACATTCTACATTTCAGTAAAATTCGAAGAATATTGCTCTGAGTTTAAATTTCTATTCTCCATTTCTTCATTTATTTCATTTCATTTTCTTTTTTTAAATGTTACTTATTTTAATTTTTACTTGGATTTTTATTCACCTTTCCTAGGGGTCGAGGGAGGTGTGAATGACATTTGTAAGAGGTCAGGACATGTGGGTGTTGGCTCTCTTATGTCCTGTGGGTTCTGAGGCTCATGAAGGTTGTCAAGCTTCACAATAGGTGCCTTTACCTGCTGGGCCACCTTAGCAGTTTTCCTGTCATTTTCTTATTGACTTACCAGCAGCCAAGACACAGTCTCTAGAAAAGAAATAGAACATCATGGTGTGTCTTGAGTTCCCTGGAGGCATCAAAGGACTGACCATGAAGAAGGAAAACAGAAGGCCTCCAGTTTGCATGCTCTCTCCAGAGTAGGCCCATCATTTGAAACAAGTCACACTCATTTCCAACTCACAATGGGACTCCACACTTGCTTTCCAAATTGACTATAACTAACTCAGTGATTTTCATAACTGACCAGAACCCATTTTTATCTCAAGCAATTCCAGTCTGGCGGGGTCTGGGAGATAAGGTCTGTGACCCAAACTACGGGGGAGACAGAGGCTAAAGAATCTCACGTTCAAGGCTAGCTTTTTCTATAGAATAAGATAAAGGCCAGCCTGAGCAATTTAGCAAAATCCTTTGTCAAAATAAAAGTAACAGGGGAACTTTGTCTCTATGGTAGAGTATTTGTCTAACATCCACAAAGCCTTGGGTTCAATTCCTAATACCATAATGTATCACATTCACGTGTACACACATGCACACACATACACAAAGGAACAAAAGAAGACAATCTGGCCCAAGACATACCCATTTCTGGCCTAGCGTAATTAACCTCCAGGATACACACCATCCATAAACAACATAAAAACAATGATCTCTGGTAGCTCAATAGCCAATAATAAAATGCACTTCCTGCTTCCAGACCTGTCACTCCCACAGAGATCCTCAGTAATCCTGGGCACATTTTAAATTTGAAAGACCCTCACTGACGTGGTCCAGGAAAGACACTGTGGGACACTGGACCTTTCTTACCACTGTCTCATTGTGACTGTTCTCCATTATGTCCATGGGAATAGACTAAGCACGTTCTCTCTTGGTGGGATATTGAGCTCCACCAACATCAGCGACTATCTAATAACCTGAGCTGGAGTACCAAAGCCGTCATCTCCAGAAACCCCATAAATCTGTGTTTGAAGTTTTCTGCTATTGTGATAATCTTTTACACTAGTTTCCATGGCAAAGTGGGTGGGGAAACTTTGTTGTTTTTTTTTGTTTGTTTTTTTGTTTTTTTTTTTGTTTTTTGTTTTTTTTTCAGGAAACAGTTACATTTCCTTTCTTCCCCCTTACCCTGGCTGATGTTCATCAGGAGAGAGTGCTGGCTTTAGTGGAGTTGAGGATGGGAAATTCACTTAGAAACCCCGCCCATGTTTGATATGACATAGCTATCGGTGACAGTTTCTTCTTGAAGCTCCCCTGGCTAGTGTTTCTCCAGCATTATGATACATGCATCTCTTTTTCCAATAACCTCATAGCCACTGAGACATGACACCTGCATGTATCTCCAGGTGTCTTCTTGTGCACTCTATTATGGCCATCTATAACAAACCCAGAAATGGTAACCAGGGTAGGAATTCCAATAACCACAAACTCTGCCGCTTGACATGCAAGGGCTCTGTGATACATCATTTGCCCTCGGCACTTCTTAGGCTCATGAGCCCGGTGTTTTGTGTGGCTGCAATTACTCATGGTCCAGAAAGCTTACAAACTCCCCAGCATAAGAAAAAAGAGTCCCCCTGAAAACCTCAGCTCCTCACAGTCGTGTCCGTCAGACACAACAATGAAATTTTGCTCTCAAAGCAACTGTAAGAAGTTATTTTTAATTGAATATAAAACCCGTCTCCCTCGCTGTATTTACTGTCACCTAAGGTTTAGACATCTCCCTTTAGAATGAGGTCCTGTTTTGGTGAGAGAGCCAGATAAAGGGGCTGGGTTTTGTTTCATGGCTCTCTGAGGGAAACCAGTTAGGGTCAACTGACTGGGGAACTTTATAAAAATCTCATCAGCATTGCTACCCTGATGGTATGCTAACCCCAAGAAACAACTATGAATTCTAGTCTGGATGTTACGATGCCAACCATTTATATTCTTCTCTAGACCACAGATTGCAGCTTACCATGCCATTCCAAGGAGGGGGGAGGGATGGCTTCTTTCCATTCTTCTAAACCACTGGTGGCCATAGAGCCCCACATAGAATCAAGAATAATATGCAAGAAAGTATGTGATGCTAGTTCATGCTTGCCATGTACAGGATATAGCAAAAGTTACAGCCAGACCCACATATTTCCATCATCACCCATGTTGCCTATATATGGACTTAGAACACACATCAGTTCCTGCTCGAACTCCGCACAGATATCCTCAAACCAAGCTCCTTGCAAACTCTCTAGCTGGTATCCAGGGACTGATCCAGGGACTTGTGGAGTTTGGAAGACTAGGGAATGAAAAGTGCTAGGTTCAGATGGAAAGGGAGCCTATACTCTTCAAAACTAGTCAGGGGCTCAGAGGCCAAGACACAGGTAACCCCAAACTTTCTCTGGCATGAAGAGAGTGACTATCTGGAAAGAATTCTGATTTAACCCATTTCAGAGAGATTTCCACTTTGTCTTTTATAGCAATCAAGAGTCTTTCCATTTTATATCAGTGTTCATTCTTATTTTTGATTAACTATTCCTCATACCACTATATCAGAGATATGTATCTAGGCCAGAAGTTCTGAAACTTTGACCCACATGAAAACTGTCCAGAGTGTATCATCCAATACACCACTGATATCTGTCTACCAGATCCTTGATTCAGCACATCTGGAAGAAGGAACAAGAGTGTGTGCTTCTGATGAGTTCCAAGTGACAATCATACTGGCCTGGGATATATCTTAAGAGCCATAAAAAATAAAAGTGGCACATTTGGATTTGTAATCTCTTGAAATATAATATTATTTTTATTTTTCTTTCCCAACAGCAACTTTCATGGCTTTGAATCAGGGTTAAATGGTCCATCAGTGTGAGGAAGTGTAGCTTGCTTTTCCTCCAGCACAGGATGGGATGTTACCTTCAGAACACTTAATGTAGCTGCTCTCCCTCTTTCTTCACACTGGGCTGCATCACTGGGCCATAAAGAACAGCTCCAGGAATAGAAGCTACAGGATGCAGAAGCCTGTCTAAGTAGGGCTGATGGAAAGAGTGACTCTAGACATTAGTCTTAGAAGTTACTCACTAAATAGTCACCTGCTAATTACTACAACCATTTACTAATATGTGAAAGAAGACAATATTGGTGTGGGAGCAAAAAACAAAAATCCCTCAATTTTAGTAATTGCTCAGAACTTCCAAATGGAAATCCTGTTAGGCAACTGAATCTAAAGAAATGAGGGACTAGGACAAGTTTGAGGCTATAGGCACAAGTTATTCACAGTTACTGAAAACAATGCACTAGAGGAGAAATCCAGAGTTAGGAAGGCCGCGTGATATGGCCCACTACTTGTGAATAAGGAGGCAAGCAGACAGACCCACAGACAAGTCTGAAAGGGAGCATTAAAGGGAAAAAAGCAGAGGAGAACTCTGCTTTAGAAGACACAGGAAAAGCACCACTTGGCATGAAAATATGTATTGTCTCATTGCTATATACAAGCAAACGAGATGAAAACTGAGGGGAAAAATCGATACATTTGGAGGTTATGTCATCATGAACCTTTACTGGCTCATGACAGAGTCATTGAATTTCAGCAGAACAAAGAGAAAGAAACTGAGACAAGGAAGAAGATAAGTGTACTACATTCCTCAAATAGTTTAGCTGTGAAGTGCAGGACACAGGGATTGTAGTTTTTAGTAAGAAGGATTTCTCCATGAGAAGGTTAAACATGCTTATAAATTAAAATGAAAAATAATCCAGGTAAAAGATTATGAGAACACAGAGGAAGAGGAGAAGGGAAAACAACTTCCTCCTGAGCAGAAAGTATGGTGCCCTTGGGTCTAGAAGGAGAAGGAAGGCAGAGAGCACAGACTGCTCTACATGGAGAAAGCTAGGGGCTTTGAAAGTCTTTGCTCATTTAATAGAAGACAAAGACATTTCCTAAGAGCGAGAGTAACCCTATCAAGCAGGTTGTAGAAAGAGAAGAGGTTTAAATGAACCTGTGGGGCATGGAAGAATCCACCAAAGTCAGGTGAAAAAAATGGCAGGGTAATACTGTGTAGCACCTGGGTGTGAGACTCTAAATTTGAAATGACACCATTTTTTTTTCCTCCACAATGTTCAATAGTCCGAGGAATAGAACAATAAGGATAAGTAAATGAATGCCTGTGTCTTCAGCAAAACAAGCGGGAAAGACTTAAGGGTGTTGCAAAGAATATGGACTATAGAGTCCAAGATACTTATGAAAATGTTGAAAGCTGAGGATGGACCAAGAAAGCAAAGCATTTAGAATGTTGAAGAGTAAGAGATCAAGATTTTAAGAGATAAGAATTACTCTCAGTAACTGATAAATTTATCTTATACTTACATAGCAGTATAATCTAAGTATTGTTTAATATCAATTTATTAAATCTACAAAAAGATCTCATGGACCATTCTTATTATAGTTACAGCCCCAATTTGTAGTTTCCTCAAATTGCCAGTACACTGGAGTTATACCAACAATTTAAATCTGATGCACAGAGAAACACAGTTGCCTGTAGTCACACAATATTAAGTGGAAAACCTGGGAAATACACTCAGGCTATTTGGCTACAGAGTTGCGATCAATACTGTATCCTGCTTCCTCTTGATGTTTTCAATTTCAGAGCTGCTCTAGGCAGATAGGTTTTAAACTTTGCTAAGACTTAGATTTAACCATCCCAACCCGGGGGAAAACATCTCTAGGAGTGAGATACAGAGGTCAGTGGGTTTTGATGCTCTCGTGATGACTGCAGTATGCGGACAAGTTTGATAACTACTGAAATAAGGTAACTGAAGAAGGAACACGGGTCATTCTGATCCTACCGACAGGTAAATCAGAGTGGACCCCATGAATCAAAGCAGCACAAGAAAATGCTGTCACTCTGGTGAGAGATCTGCTTGTATTCCAACCATCCAAAGACAATTAGCTGGTGTGAGCTTAAGAATGGGAATTGTGTTGTTGTGTTTGTTGATGTGAGAGAATATTTGTTGGAAGGATGGATGGAGGGAAAGAAAAAAAAGAAGGGAACTAAGGGAGGGAGGGAAAGGAGGGAGAGAAGGGAGGGAGGGAGGGAGGGAGGAAGGAAGGAAGGAAGGAAGGAAGGAAGGAAGGAAGGAAGGAAGGAAGGAAGGAAGGTAGACTTTATTAGTCTCATGATGGGAAAGATAGTAGCTCTAGCATGGCAGCAGTGTGAAGCAGCCAGTCACATTGCATATACACCCAGGAAAAAGAGAGAGACATTAATTCTAGTGCCAACCTCACCATTTTCTTTTATTCAATCAAGGACTACCCTCCCATGGAATGATGCAACCCACACTCAGGGTTGGTCTACATACACTTCTCTGGGAACACCCTTATAGGTATCCACGGGGGGGGGGGGGGAATATTCCTGAGTGATTCTAGCTCCTGTCTAGTTGGCAAGATGAATCATCACCAGGGGTAAGGCAAAGTCCAGATGGCAAGCGTCTGAGAGAACAGTAACAATAATTAATGTCTGCTTCTTAACCCGAGTCTCAGCATGTAGTATAAAAACTTAGTGTCAGTGTGAGAACCTGCATTTCAAAGATGAATGGCTATTTTGTGTCACACACTCTAGAACAAAGGTTTCTCCATCTGCCCTTGTGCTTTCTCCACTCATACAACCTCAACTGTGAAGTTTGCCAATCAAAACCCACTATCAAGGGCTTAAATCTGGTGGGATGGGGACCTAAATATCTATCTAAAAGCCCAAAGCAGATGACAAAATATGTATGGGTATAAAATCCATCTACAGATTGCCAATTCATTTGTTTAATTATAGCAGATGTGAACTCTATAATAGAATATACTATTTTATATACCATTTGAGAATAAAGCATTTCAATTATGGTGTAAAATACTATTAATTCAAAGATGAATTGTGATCCTAGAAGTATTAAAATGTTTGTTTCAGAAGAATGGATGTATTAGAATTGATGAGATTTAGATTTTGAGGGGAAAAATAGCTATACCAAAGTAGGGGGAGGGGAGTACTAAAACCACCAATCTTAATAAGAAATGATTCAAAATTTGAAAACATTTTATTTCGTGTGTTCAGAGAAATTCACAAAATTAGAAATTGCAAAAACATAAAAAGCACTGCTATTTCAAAATAAATAAACCAGTCAATATAAAAGAGACTTGAGGAATTTAAGGTGTAATTGCCTTTTTAAATTTTTTTTAAATAAAAGGTTCTCTCATGTGGTACACATGCTTGGATGGCTGGTCTCCAGGATGATGGAAGTTTTAAGAGATAAGGCTTATTGAAAGATGCTTCAGGGAAGATACAACTGTCATGGGTGGATTCATGTGCTTCTCAGGAGACTGTGTTGGGTCTTACAAGTTAGACCTAAATTAGTTATGAGAGAATAAGTTGTTATAAAATCTCCTCTCTACTTCCCACAAAAATTCTCTCTGTATATGCATTCTCATCATGTGATACATATGCACAAGGCCTTCATAGAAGCCAAGCAGGTGACAGCATTGTGGTCTTAGACATAAATACCTACAATAAGGTCTTATACCTTGTTTGTGTATAATTTACCCAGCATTGGGCATTCTCTCATTGCAATAGAAAATATATTAAGAAGTGGGGTATGGTAGAATTATCTTTTTTCCTTAGGATTTTAAAAATAACATATAAAATGGTAGAAAATAGCAGAGGAACACTCGGTTAGGAAGTCATTAGGGATTGTGTAGCACAATTCATATTTTACAAAGAATGAATGTTGGAGAGAAGAATAAAATTTAAATTAATGTAAATCTTAAGTCTTCACATTCAGTGCTAGCTCTATGTGAAGTAAGGGGAATAAAAGAATTCAAATTATCAAAGATGGAGGAAAAGTAATTTTTAAATTTTTGAGAAAAGAAGAGAAGGGTGTATTATTAATAAAACCAATGATCAAATTGTCACCACCTATGACACTAAAGGGTAAAACAAGAAATAACACAAAACCTGTTCACAAGGGTGTCTATGTATGTACCTATAGACATATGTATGCACCTATACATATATACTCAGTATATACTTACAATACTATACCCAGCCCAAATGTCAACACAATATAGGGGAAAAGGGTATTGTTTTCTGTCATACAAATATGTCTAATCTTTTATCCAGTATTTCTGAAAAAAAAATAGTATCTCTAGGGTAAGCAGTAAAAAATGAAATAGAATCCATGAAATGTCAGCATAAAGATTTCTAGAGCTATGGAGTTAAACTAGATATGACAAAGTTAGGAAGAAATAAATCCAGAAAATGGGCTAAGCAACATCAAAGCAGGTATTTAGAGGACATTGAAAAACAATGTTTTCAAGAAGAAAATAAACTCTTGTTACAGAGTATTAGTAATTTTGGAATCAAGTGAAATGTTATTATTCTTTTCCTATAAAATCCACAAAATGTTGAAACTTTTAATATCTGTTATGCATGAAGGTACTAAAAAATTATATATTTACAAAACAAATTAAAACAGAGCATGATTTTGGACATTTCACTAGATACTCCTCAGTGGGTTCTGGTTTTGATACAGAGAAACCATTAATTTCTGCATAGATTCATCCACACTGAATTATGCTAAGTGAACATTTAAACAACTTATTCAACTTTGTTTTTTAAAGATAAACTCTATAAACATAATATAGATAGACAATAAATATTTATTATTTATCTTATGGCAGAAAGTATAAAAAGAACCATAATAGGTATATGCAAATAGATTATAGATGGCTAATATATACATATGAACATATATTAAATATATTTTCATAAGCATTTACAGTATTCATTTAGAATATACTGTTTGAAATTGTAAAAGTAGCCCATGAAAGAGCTAACATATTAAAATGAGGCTGAACAGAAGATAAGCCTGGTTGTGTAAGTGGGCTGGAATCTTGGTTCCTAGTCAAAAAAAAGAAAGAAGAATGCTATTGATAGCAATAGAGATCATTAACCAAAAATTTAAAAACAGAAACATCCCAAATCAGATTACTTCCTGGGAGCAGGACTATGTGAGAGGGAAAGTTTTGTCCTTATTTCGTATCACGCTTGGGGTTTTTACCACCACCATTTTAATGATTAAAGAAAAGTGAACAGTCAAGGTCATAGCCAAACAAATTCATAAAGCCGGATATTTTTTTTCTTCATAGACATCGCCCAGCTTCCCACAGAGAAAAGGTGAGACTTGATTACCCAGGCACAGATAATCCATAAACCTCATTATAGCCAGGGATGTCCAAGTCCTCTCCATCATCACAATAGCTGATTTTATTACCCACAACCACCAAAATAGAATTGATTTTTACTCATTTTGCCACGGCCACCTGCTGAGCTCTTGTGCGAAGCAAAATGACCAAAAGGCACACTGCCACAGGAAGAAAAGAACAATCTAAAGACACCACTGGCTTCTGACTTGAAAATAGTCCCCAAATAATGGGAGCTGCTCCAGGGAGCGTGCCCGCCACCATTCAGGACTCCACACAAATGGAATGTGTAGATTTCTTTGCAAACCCAGTAGGAATTTACCACAGTCTATAGCATAATGAAGCTAATTTTCATTCCAATGTTAGGAAAGATGTATTGTAAAATTTCACACCGTCTAATAAGGGTCCCAGTGCTAGGTCTGGGACAAAGCTCAAGAGATGAGCGGAGGAGGCAGTCTATCAAGTGTAGGGCTTGAAAATATTTTCATGGTTGAGGTTTAAGGGTGATTAGTAAATGAATTCACAAATGATGCTTTCCGCTGAGTCTTGGGTAATCTCAGATGCAGATCTTCGTATTGAACAAATACCAAATGCCTCTCTCTCTCTCATTGTACCTAATAGTTTAGTGATCAGCTGAATGGAGTATTATGGGAAATAACAAGAAATCCTACTGGCTAATATAAGAGTCAGACGGGAAACTTAGCTTCCCATCTGCTATCTCTTGCACTCGTTAATCACTCTGGCATTTAGGAAATAGCAGCCAGGTGCCCAGGAAGGTAGAAAATGGAAGCTGTAAGAAAGAAAAGGAAAGAAAGATTTGAGTTCTTTTTTTGAAACCCCCCATTAATGCATGTTATAGAAAAGGATAATGCACAAGCTTGGTGATTACTATATTTATGTGCAGCGATCCTGTCTTCATTCCCAGACCAGAGGAAGAAAGTGCATGGAAATGGAGGAAAACGTTTTTTATACCTATTCTTAGTGATTAATAATTCATAAATTTGGAAGTCTACTCATTCTGATATTGAGCAAACCTGTTTTTAACAACTAAATAATGGCTATTCACATCTGGCTCTCAGTTTCTTTTACTTGATAAAAAAAAAAAAAAAATCCCAAATAGCAGACTATTTGACTTGAGGCTGTATACCTGAAAATCTTGTTGCAGGATAATGTGGGGGAAATTCTTCTATAGTAATTACTGAAATATGTGCATGTGAACACTACATGACAAGGGAATGCTCGTACATCAATGACAAGAGGAACAGTACGGGCCGACATGGGGATCATCCTGTTAGTGTCTGCTATTTCTTATTGCATTTTATATTTACAGAGACGAGCTAGATAACCTGTTATTCCTTACCTCTAAAATATCACATATGCATATTTTGAAAGATTTCCCTTCTCACTGTGTGTGTATGTGTGCACGTGGCATACACACATGTGTGTATTTGTTCGCCTATGTGTGCACATGCCAAGTAGAGGCCAGTGGTTTGTCAGGTGCCTTCACCCACCACTTTGTACTTTGTTTACTGGGGCAAGGTCTCACTTTGAACCCAGAACTCACTGATTCAGCTAATCCAGCTAGACGGTTTGCCTAGGAAACTTTCTGTCTCTACCCTCGGATAGTTGGGAATGTAAGGAGGCAGTCATGCCTGCTCAGCTGTTATGTGACTCCTGCGGATATAAACTCAGGTCTTCATGCCTGCACAAAAATTATTTTATTAATTTAGCCATCTCCCTTGCTTGAAAGATAATATCTTAAATCTCTTAAAAGTATAGAGGTGTTGGAAATACTATTTAACGTGGGTCATAAAATGCTCTCTTAATAAGCAAATAAAGAGGGGATGAGGTTGTGACTAAAGTCTTGACTTGCAAATCTCAGAAGAGATACTTGGTAGACTAATGTGTAACTGTAATTTATTTAATCCAATTACAACTCCAACTTCTAGATTCCTTTGCACTAAAGTAGTAACTCCCATTACAATAGAACATGTAGAATAATACATGACAAAACACTAGATAAGGATGATTACAAGAAAAGGTAAGTAATGACAATGAGAAAAATAGAACGTAGCACAAGCTTATAGGCCATTTGGTAGAGCATTTACCAAGCACACACAAACCAGTTAGGTCCACAGCATATCATAAACTGAGTTTGATGACAAATGCTTGCAATCCCAGCACTTGGGCAGTAGAAGCAGAAGGATCAGAAGTCTAAGGTCACCCTCAGCCACATTTGACAACTTTGGGTACATGAGATCCTCTCTCTTGTCTCGTTTTTGTTGTCAGGAGTGATGGAAAAGGGGGAAGGGAAGAAAAGAAAGAAGAAGATGTTGTTCGATCTGAATTCATGATTTAGAAAATGAGAGCAAAGAGGCTGGACTATCTCGAGCTGAAATCCTTGACTAGAGGAATCAGTTGTATCCTGTCTACCAGAGTGACACCACCACCAATTCATAGCCTTGTTACCAGTCCATCCCCCCTTTTAAAAAAGCCTACTAATTCAATTATTTTTAAAATTATTTCTTTCATTTTTTTTACAAATTTTTATTAGATATTTTCTTCATTTACATTTCAAATGCTATCCCCAAAGTCCCCTATACCCTTCCCCTGCCCTGTTCCCCAACCCTGTTTCCACTTCCTGGCCCTGACATTCCTCTGTACTGGGGCATATATATAATTTTTGCAAGACCAAGGGCCTCTCTTCCCAATGATGGCTGACTAGGCCATCTTCTGCCACATATGCAGCTAGAGACACAAGCTCAGAGGGTACTGGTTAGTTCAAATAATTACACCGTATAATCCTTCTCTTTCCTCTCACAGAACCTTTTCATATACCTCTCTTTGCTCTTCCAAATTCATGACCTCTTTTATTAATTTTGCATACATTTATACTTATATAAATATTCCTAATATATGTATATATTCATAATATATACAGGCACTGTCTTCTTCTTGTTAAGTGTGCCTTCAGTGCAATTAGAGAGATAGTTACCACAAGGCATGCATGCTACTACAATACACTTAGGACTATTGTGTTCTGCTGGTCATTGATAGGGTTCATGGGTATCATAGCTTGGTTGCTTCCTTCTTTGAAAGTCTGCATTGTACTGCTGGCACCATGAAAGCTAGTCTTAAGGAAGGGGAGAATTCAGGTCAGGGCCCTCTATATCTGAAGTGTATTGTGTCTTCAGCAATAGGAACTTACCTTCCTTCTCTGGAGATTGTTCCAAGTTCTTTACAGAAAATGCTTCAAAATCTTAGATTTAATCTGAAGTCTGCAAAATTAGAAAGCTTTAGTTAATCAACTTTATCTCCACCCCGAGAAACGATTTCTCCTCTTAATGTTAAGCACATTTTCCTGGATCCTTTTGGGTAATATCCAAAATGCTGGACCACCCGAGCTATGATCTCGTGGTAAGTTCTACTCTTTTCTTTGTACTTGGTCATCTTTTCTTCCTTATTTAGTGTTGGTTCATGTATTATGCCATGTTGTATTATAATGTCTTTTACTTCAAAGTAGGATGTTCTTAACACATAAATTCATATTTAATGTATTCAAATGTATATTTCATTACTTAGATTGCCCTATGCTGACATGTCATCAAAATATCTAAATCATGAGAGCCAAGTTTAATTAAAAGCTACGGCCCCTTTGGCACTGCACCGGAGTCCTGTATAAAAACAGTGATCATAGATTAGCGACCAATCGTGTGTCTGAGGGTCCACCACTTTTCTAACATCTCATCACTTGAGTAATTCTTTAAGCTGATTTGTTTATTTATAATGACATCTGAATATTGAGTTTGTAGAACTCTTTAAATGAACACAAGATTCAGTTCTGGTGATATATTCCATTGTGTGTTAATAGACATGCATAGGGAATACATGATAATACTTTGTCTTCTTTACCACTACTTAGCATCAAATGTTCAGCAAACATTTTCACAGATGTTAATAAACTCTCAAGTCCACATGTTTAAATTAGTAATTTACAAATTATCCCCACCAGAATTAATTATTCTTTCTGAAATACACATACCCTGATCTTTAACCCAAATAACAAATTAGAATTAGCAGTTTTACTCAACTTTAAATGTACATTAATAATTCTTAAATAGGTATAGAGAATAGTGTGAACTTTTCAAAATTATATATATATATATATACTTTAAAATAAATGAATGGGTATATAATTAATGTGATATTACATGGTTGTATCAAATTTACAATGACATATTACTATTTGTTTAAGAAATATAACATCAAAAGGCTGATGTACTAAATTCTGGGTTCCCTGATGGGGAACACCTGAGAGGTGACTGGATCAATAGAATCATTCATAGCTTAGTGGGTAATTAGGCAGTGGGGTATGATTGACAGGAGCAGATTACTAGGCTCATGATTGTGTTAGGCATATCTTCGTCCAGGTTTCTTCCTGTCTGTTTCTCTACTTCCTGTCTATCATGAAGTAAGTCCTTTTTCTTGTCTATGTCTTTCAGTCATGATGTTTGCACCTGAGTAAAACAGACCTAAAGCAAGGGAATCAACCAGCTATGAACCAAACACCTGAAACCATAACCCAAAACATGGCTTTCCTCTTTTTAAATGGTTTTCTTGGGTATTTTGATACAAAGATGACAAATAGAACTTATACATTTTAACTTATAAGTTTTGTTAATAAAAAGCTTTTTATGAACATAAGACATTTAAATTAGTAAATGTACAATCTTAGTCTCACTAATGTGTTCCATATTTTATTTGTGGTATATGGTAGTAGAAAAATCTGAAAGACAAGGCAATGATTGGTCTCCTGGCCCCAACCCACCCCCACATCAAATGCTTCATTTTTTTTTTTTTCTATCAAGGTGTTTATTGGACCCATGTAGAAATTTGAATTAAAAGTCTTTTATCCAGGAGTAAAAGAACTGAAGTAGTCAAAACAGTGGGATTAATGGCTAATGGTTAGCTTCTGTTGGCTCTTTGACCAGACTTAGAATCTCTGTGGAAACACATTACTGATGTTTACAAATAAAGCTCAAAGGCTTTATTTGAGGACAGAAGACTCCCTTTCAATGTGAGAGACACCATCTCATATACAGAAATCTAGGCACTAAATAAGAATGAGAAAAGGAGCTGAGAGTCCCTTTGCCTCACTCTCTATATAATGGTTGCAGATGCAGCATGCCTCGTGTTCCTGCCACCATGCTTGAACAGACTGGACCCTCCACCAGTGGCCTAAAAGAACCCCTCCTTCCCTTGGGTTGCTTTTACTAGGTATTTTGTTATATAAATGAGAACAGTAACTAATTTATCTATCATAATAAAATAATTCCAATCATTCATTCTTGAAAATTCTACTATGGCAATAGTTAATGTGTTAGCCAAAATGTGTGGCACATTTTTTTGGGTGAGTCTATAAATGGCCCATCAGTGACTAGGGCCTAACCAAACATAATTGAATCGAGTGTTCCAATTCAGTAATGGCTATGTCATAAAGCTCTTTTTGAGGCAAAGAAATCACTTGCATGTTCAGAACACAGGGTATTGGACTCTGAGGAAGCAATGGTGGTCTTATGCCACTAGAAGCCAGACATCACAGTAAACATTACAAGAACAAATGTTGGGCATGCCACATATGGCCCTTCCCAAACTTTTCATTTTTTGCATTATCGTCTCCTTCAGTTTATGCTGAGGATATCAATACAGATAGACATGTAAATGTTTTCCTGTTCACAAGCCAAGGATTTTTCAACAAACATAACTCTTGTTAAAGATCTACTGCATTCTATTTCTGTAGTGATCAAGGAAATAAATAGACATTGAGAACTTAGGCCAAGATTATTGATTATCAGAAGCAGCCCATTTAAATTATATTTGTCATATTCCTATTATTAAATACTTAAGATGTTTCCTGTTTAAAAACTAAACCAGGTATTTATTATGGGAGTGGAAGAAAAATGATTGTTTCATTCATCTTCTAATGAAATATCCTGATTTTCTTGTATTAAATTACAGGTTTTTTTTTTAAACCATCTGTGCTTCACAAAATTCATTTATTACCCAGTGTACTTTATGTATGAAAAGTCATTATATAGCCAGGTATAGGAACAACACTGGTAATTCTAGCACTTGAGAGGCTGGGGCAGGAGAATAAGTCTTGGGTTCATGAAATCCCAATTCAAAATAAGTAAATAAAATGTCATCATCTGTAGATCCTTTTGGGACGGAAGCATGTGTATATCTGTTTGCATCTGTAGGCAAGTGTGTGTGTGTGCCTGTGTGTGTGTGTGCCTGTGTATGTGCCTGTGTGTGCCTGTGTGTGTGTGTGCTTGTGTGTGTGTGTGTGTGTGTGTGTGTGTGAAAGATAGCGAGAGATTGTATAGAAAGGTGTTACTTTACAGTTACTGTCATCATCTGCCCTTATTTTTTTACAACTGTAGTAGTGCCAACTCCATGTGTGTACACGCAGCACTGATCCCACACTCCCTGTACTTAACTATTGAAGATTATCCACCTGAAGTTACCTTGACAGCACAAATATATCCTCCCAAGTTGTTTCTTTCTTCTTTCCTTAACTCACCAGACAGGGCCCATAAGGCAGTCATGAGCAGGTTCTTGTAAAAAGTCCCTTCAGGCCCATGAAATATATCTCTGCATATTTGACCTACCAAGCTGGGGACACACAGCATGTTTCATCAAACTAACCTATTTACTTATTCCAGGAGCAAGCAGCTATTGACACAGGCCCTTGCTCAGTTCTCAAGTATTCATCAAACATAACTTTACTCTTTCATACTACATGAAAATTATGTAAATTACCTGACTGATTGAGTAAATTCCTCATACCTGTAATGTGTGACTTAAGCTCCATGCTCCATTTGGATAGGGTGAGATGTATGAATTTGCATCATTTGAAAGTCTCTCTAGGAAATCATTGCTCAAGTTTCACAATTCCTTTCCCTGGGTCTTTCTGCCTCCCTTTATTTGATCAGTTATTAGTCACAAAACCATTCACCAAGCCTCATTGATGAATCAGCTCACCTTGGAATATAAATTGGGAAAATGCTTATCTTGTTTTGGTCTGATCTTTAGGAACTCACGCTAAACAATGAGTTTAGAGAAACGTATTTTAACACCTTGCTATACACTAGTTTCTTCTATGGAATGAGTGTCAGATGTACAAATGGTACATAGCAGCTTTCATAGACATCTTCTATGCATAGGTGACTAAGTAAAGATGAAAACTTGTACCAGCTATGATCCTGAGTCTAGCTTACCCTCAAAAGTAGCTCTGTTAGACACATACTGCAGATCTATAGGAATTTGTTTCCTAAAAATAATATGAAATTTGATTTTAGTAATCCATTAGATGCTAGTCAACGTTGAAATATATGAAGACCACTGACTTGAGAAACTTTTTTCTGAAGATACCTAATAAGCAACTCAGTTCACAGCATGTGTGATGCACTCTACATAAATGTATGTCTCATACTAAGATGTGTTTGGCTTCATTCACTATAAGTTTATTGTCTTAACAATTAAAATACATTTAATGAACGAAAGTATGACATTTGTGAAGGAAGATATGGAAGTAAAAAGATAATGGTTCATGGTTATTTAAACGTTAAACTGAGTCAGTTTTCTTTTCTTTTTTATATGTTGGTTTTCTTTTTCCCCATATTTACTGTGAGGATAAATGCTATCTACTAAACAGGTGCAGATAGAATCCTGATATCTCTAAACGTTGGGGTGTGTAAGTGTGAGTAAACTGTAAGATTATAGAAAAGAGAACTTGATTAATATTTACATTTCCAATTTGTGTATTTGTTAATATGCCTTCCCCTTTACATAACTGAGCACCATGGAATGCAGAATTTTACAACAATCCGAAACAGTGGTTAGATGTAGCAAAGCTCAATCAACTGATTGGTTGTTATAGGAAGAGGTGTAGGAGAGGGAAGTGGTCAGAACCTCTTGAAAAGTATTCTTCCTGGAATCTGTAGAACACACAGATTGCTAAACAGTACTTCAGTTAAATGCAAAATCACAAAGGACAACAGTTAACATTCTAATGTGGACGAAGGACACATAGGTCTCGATGGCTTAGATGAACAGCTACAGGTAACTAACAACTTCTGAGAGAGGTGGAATTAGTCTTTCCCAGGGATGAGGCCCCCTAAATGGTTATGCAATAGCTAGTATTCAGCCTTGACACTGTATACATAAGAACAACACTAAAGAGACTCGGCAGGTTACATTTATATACTTATTTATGCATATTTATCTAACAATAATAATTAAAGAAAAGAGGCCATGATTTCCAGAAAGAATGAAGGGAAAAAATGAAAAGAGTTGGAAGGAGAAGGACAGGGAGAATGTTGTAAACAGGGTCTAATTAAATTTTGAAAAGAGAAAAATTACAAATAATCTCAGAAATTGGTTAATCTCAGGTTTAATAATAAAATATACATTAGTGTAAACATGTTAGTAAAACCTAAAGGCTCAGCCGGGCATGGTGGCGCACGCCTTTAATCCCAGCACTTGGGAGGCAGAGGCAGGTGGATTTCTGAGTTCGAGCCTGGTCTACAGAGTGAGTTCCAGAAC
>NC_034601.1:37316398-37350821 GCF_900095145.1 Mus pahari
TGTGTGTGTCTGTGTGTGTGTGTGTCTGTGTGTGTGTCTGTGTGTACGTGTGTCTGTGTGTCTGTGTGTCTGTGTTGTTATGAGCCCCTCTCACAGCCCTTGCATTTGAACATACAGTGAGGAATAAACCTATCAAGAAAGGCTCAACTCATATTTCCACCTCAAAGGAATGGAAATGGCAAGAGTGTCATTTCTATTTCATTTCATGCTTATTTATTGCTGAAGAGCTTAAGCAAAACAGAAGGATGGTGAGTTAGTGTGGGGGAGGCAGGGGAAGGCTTGCTTTGTCTTGAATGACTTCAGCATTCCAGTACTGTGTCGGTATCCTGCGTGTTTGATGTCCTTTGTCTTGGAATGACTAAGCTGGTAAAGGGCATGACTGATTCCACAAAGGATGTTATAGCATCAACAATCTAGATATGACATTGGCTATGAACACCCATATGAAGCTGGCTTCAACAACCAGTGCAGTTCTTCTGTGGCCAATGAACGACTGAGGTCATTATGACACTATGAGCAAGTGCCTTCCCATTCTGCAGCTTATAAGATTATCTTAGGTCATATATACGCTCCATCATGCCATACACTAAATCTTTTCAGGAGCACATAATTTCCACCTTTGAAACATTCACATCTGTCTTAGGTCAGCACAGAAAGAATGCTTCTCTTGGAGGTAGCCAATCTCAAAATGCTTCAGTCTTACTTTATGTTTACACTGTCTGGGAAGAATTTCCACTGTCTCCTTGGTATTAGATATCAGGTTGAGAATTTAACCAACACAGAAAAAAATAATAACAAAGCTTTCTAGAACATGATTTCTGTTAAGCATAGCAGAAAATTTCCAAAGGGAAAGAAAAATATATGACTTCTAGAAGCTAAAAAAAGGGGGTAGGTGATGGAGGGATCCTCTCAAAGTCTAGAAGTCTAGAAAATCCTTTAACTCTGCAAGTGTAAAATGTCAACAGGGTTGTAGAGATTCATAGGAAATGGAGTTTCATCTTGATGTGATGATGGATGGGAAAAGCCAGCTGAGAAATCAGAATGATGTAAGATTCTGTTCAGTTTCCTTTAATGCTAGTGTGGCCTTTTATTGTTTTCATGTCAATTTGTCTTAAATGATTTTAACATAGAAAATAAATATGTGGCTTAAAGGCACATCTAGGATCCATCACTTCACAGAATAGTGGAAGCATTCGTATCTAATACTATAAAATGCATGTGGGGCTGGGTAAGGGAATCACTTAGGGACCATGCCAAAGAGTTTTTGGTATTTTATTTTTAGCCTTTAGAAATGAAAAAAAAAAAAAGACATTGAGAAAAATATCCTCTTTGAATGATGGACTCAGAGCTGAGAGGGACCTGGAAGATTGTCCCCTGCTCTGACACTACAGTACAAGCACCCTTTTTCCAGGAGCAATGACAAATGGCCAGCTCCTACCTGGACAGTTCCAGAGATTGTCACGTAGTGAGGGTTATTAGAAAGGACCTCCACATACTGTTAGCATTTTTCTTCCTCTTGCTTCCCACTATTAATCTTCATTCTGCCCTGTGGAGTTCCACAAAACAATCACATCCTTCGTTTTGTGGGTGACAACCCAAACAACCTTGGAGAGAGAAGTCAGGGTATAAGAGAGAAGTGATGGGCCTGTCAGTTATAAGGGGTTGTTAAGTGATTCCTTGTGTGGCTCTAACTTTGAAAGAGGTGGTTGGAAAAGATGCTCGGTGGGAATCTAAAGGTCAACTCTGTTTCCAAATAAAGAAGACTCACAGGAAAACGCATGAATAAAGAGTGATATCCTCCAAATGTACGTTGGAAACATGAAAGATGTTGATAACATCAAAGAAGACAGAAGTACGTACTGTTTTGTTTGTAAACCTGTGGATGAACATACATTGAATTTTACAGGACTCATGAGCTGTGAGCTGACAGAGTGCCTGGGGTGATCTTTGGTTGTTCAGGGCTTTGATCTCTGGGCTTTCGTTCTCACTCTCACTCTCTCCAGTTTTCCTAGCTGTGTGTAATTTAATGGGTGAGGGCCCTGTCCAGTGATGGTGCTATATCACTCCGAGACTTACGTGCAACCCGGCAAGCAATAGCTGCAGCACCATAGCCAATAACGGAAAGCTATTCTCACAAAGGAAAGAGGTTGTGTCTCTCTAGCTTTTTGTGTTTTTCTTTCTTCTTTATTTTCCTCCTCCTCCTTCTTTGTTATTCATCATTTACTGTATTTTTTCCACTTAAAATATTTTATTTATTCTTTGATATTTTCATAAATATGTACAATACATCTTGGCCAAATCTACCTACCATTCCCCTTTCCTCTTCCTTGATCCTTCAGTACATTTTTCTTCCACCTTCACATGTTCTTTGTTCTTTTGGGGGGACTTTTTTGGTTTTCTGGTCTTGTTTTTCGTTTATTTGTTTCTTTCTTTCCATTATGGCAGACTGAGTCTAACTAGTTGTACCTGCCCTGGCGTGCATACACCGTCACTGTCCACATTCCCAAGAAAAAAGTTTCTCCTCCACAGAGGACAACCGCTTGCCAATAGATCTTCACTGGGAGTCAAGCGTTATTGGCCTCTTCCCCATCAGGGCAGAAATGGTGGATAGCTTCATCTCCTACAGTCTGGCAGGCAGCCATCGCTGTCATGAATCCATTAGTTCTGTGAGCGAGCCATGTCCCAAAGAAAGAATTTCAGGGCATTCCTCCCCATCCACTGTTCTTCCATTCTTTCTACTCACTCTTCTGCGCTGTTTCCCAAGCCTTCAGGAGGTTAATACAGACATTCCATTTGTGGCCTAGAACACAACAATGAGTTATTCCCAGAACTTCGTCTAGTTTTGTCTATTTATTGACTACTGTCCACTGTAAAATACACACACACACACACACACACACACACACACACACTTCTCTGACAAAGGTTGAGAGCAACACTGATCTGTCGGCATGATATACATAATGGTCATTTATTATCTTTTTCTTATTAATTTCTGAAACTCAGCAGTTGGGAATGTTTCTACTCTTTCCACCAAGTCTCAAACACCTAGGAAAGAGTTGAGAAGTGAAAAGGAAGACTTTTCTTACCCTATGAAGATGAGAATCGAAGTGTTTATCACTTGTAGCCTTCATGTAAGCATCAGTGCAGAAAAGAATGAGTTTAAAAGGCAATTCTATTTTTAATTTTTGAGAAACTATCCAACTGATCTTCACAATGATCAACACTTTACGTTGTTACCAAAAATACATGCACAATTTTTCTCTATCTTAGCCAATATTATCCAATGCTATTTTGTAGTACCCATCCCAATGTATATGAGATTGCCTCTCATTGTGGTTTTGATTGCCATTTGCAAAGGATTAGTGATGTCAGACAATTCTCATTATTATACTTATTTTGTTGTTGAATTTTAGACATTGTTTTGAATATTGCCTTTTATTGAAGAATAATATTCCATTAAGTAGACATACTACATTGTGTTTCCATGCCTAAAGTTTTTGATATAAAGGCCTTTTACAGTATTAGCATCAGCACAAAGAAATGACCAGTAAATATCTATGTGTAATCATTACCACAAGGAAACCACTGACTTATTCTGTGAACATCTGGAAAACACCTGCACTATATTAAGAGCACTATTAGGCAGAAAAATCAGGGAACTGGGGATGATATACACAAGCACTCTGAATATTTCATACTTGCACAAATAGCAAATGCCTCAGAGCCTTTACTATTAATACCTGCAAGCTCATGTCTTAAACAAAATTTCAAATTGATGCAAATATTATGGCAAAATCTTTAAGCAAAATTGTTTAACATCTGAGCAAGAAAAAAATGTGGGATCTGTGCTGAAATAATCGATGAATCTTTTTATCTTATAGTGCCTGCGGATGGATAGACAAAGATATAGAGAGTGCCATTATAAAGTTGTATCTGCTCAGTTAGTTTTACCAGAGAACGTGAAACACTAAAAATGAAGAATAAAATTACAAACACATGAAATGCTTATATAAAAGATTAAAAAAAGAGATGAAAGAGATCGGAGTAGTTTTGTGATGTGACCAATCAGATGCATCCCAACTGCTATGAATAAACCATTTGCTTAATTAAAACAGAATGTGCCATCCCTGTTTAATGACATGCTGTCATTAAACAGGGTAAGAAGTTTCAAATATAATAAAAACCCAAATCATTATGCTTATAAAGTCAAACTGTCTTCCATTAGACAAGAAAATAAATTAATAGAACAGGAAGCCTCTCTCTAATAAAATACAAAGCTATTTATTAAAAACGGGAGAAAAACAGAATAACAATAGTGAAAAGGGTTGCAAAGTGAGAAACCCTGTCTGTGCCTGCAACACGCACGCACGCACACTAGCTAGTTCTTTAGGGGCTCACTCAGATGTTCAGAGCCCCTGCTGCTTTCCACTTCCTCCTATATACACCCGAATCCTATCTCTAATCTAAACACCAAGTGTTTCCTCTGCACTGTCTTTCCAGCCTAGTGAAAGACCTCAGCAGTGCTCACTTGACCCACAGCACCAGGTTCTGATCCATCTTCTTATTTCACTGAGACTACTCACTCACATTACATGCGAGCAGACTCGGTTATCTTCTGCAGATTTAAGCCAGATAACACACACCCTTCTGCCTGACAGCTATGGTCTTGTACTTCAGAAGGCTCTATGCCACTCATCTTTGTTTCTCTTACCTTGGATCTCAAGGTTCCAAAGACTCCAGGCTTCTTTCAGTGCCTCAACATGCCTCAGGATTTCTACACATGCATTTCCTTCCACCCCAACTGCTTGCCCGTGCCCCCTTCTCAGGATTAGATCTTTTAGATCTCATTCTCTCAGAACGGTCTTATGGAACAGGTCCACCCAAGGTGACACTCCAGCACCCCTTTATTACTAATGGTACAAAAAATTACTTGTCTTGAAACTTTCCTCATTTGCAATTATTTTATTCATTTCTTAATTTTTTTTTCTCACTAGACCTCAGATTCCACAAGACTAGACCTTTCTCATTTTTGCATCCTGAGAGCTTACCACCTAAAAGATAATGATAATTATTTATGAAATCAGTATGTTGTGATGTCTATGTAATCTTGATTTATCCACAGAATTCTCCCAATATGGTAACTAGCTGTTACACCTAAATAAATCAAAGAACGTATAATTTTCGGACTCTTCTGGAGACTGTCAGTTAACAGCCAACTCATTGGGGTTTCATAAGGTGTTTGCCTTCGGTCTTTCTATCCTTGAAGGGAAATATTAATAGAGAGAGTTGAAAACTTATTTATCCCAATAATAAAGCCAGTATCTTGATTTCTACTGGATGTGGGTGAAAGGTCATCTACTCCACTGTACTGCAGAGTAGGCATGGACCATCTTTCCATCTCAGACATCCAAAATCAACAGGAAATAGCTAAAGTAAAGTACCTATCAACACTCAACAACCACCTAAGGTCCAACTCTAGTAAAGCACTCTGTTTACTCAGTGAAAATTGGCCCCACTGGTTTTGCTCCATATTTTGGATCATCATATGAATATGTCAGATTAGTTACTTGTAAAGCAAATATTACATCTTAAGAGCACTCATTCAGGACAGGATGGCATATAACATAAAGAATCTTTTCATGAAGCATTATGGATTTTGTTTGTTTGTTTTGTTCTGTCTCTGGTCTTTATCTACATTGGAGTCTTCTACCTCAATTAGCACATGGAAGAAAACAGATCTATTTTGAATTAAGATCTGAAATGGAAAGTCATACATGGGATAAGTAAAAACTCAGTAAGGCACATAATAAAAGTGGGAGAAATGAGAAATAGTGGCAGTTGATTGGACATTAAAGGGCCTGTATACTCTTTAAACTTAGCTGATGAAAGCCGTAGCTCTCTGTCATTGTCCAGCATCAAGTCACAGTGCTGTCCAGCACATGATGACTCTGAGGAAAGATTGCAACTCAGATACCAAGTGCAATTTCTACTTACTTGTGAATTAAGGCTGAAAATGCTGGGCCACGGACATGTAGTCTCCACAGAAGCAGGCGCAGCTCTCCTTGGTGTCTCAGTTACATTTCACAGTTTGTAAGTCAGGTAGGTTTTTTTTTTTTTTTTTTCAATTCTCCTAAGTGCACAGATGAGTCCCTCAGCTACGTGTCTCTTGTCCTTAGTCTCATTAGCTGAGCTTCTTCACGAAGCAAAAAGACAAAGTCCTATCCGCATTTTGGTTGTCTGGGATTTAGCCTTCACAACATCTAAGATCCTTCATAACACTGAGACATTTTAAGTATGGTCCAGAGGAATTTGGATTTCTTCTAGTGCTCAGAATCTACATTAAGCTACCTTTCTGTAATTTTAGTAAAATATTCATTTAACACCAATTTGTGACCTTAAAGACTGGCACACTCTCAGAATGAAGGGCCCGATAGTAAACCCTAACATTTTTTATTTATCAAGTAGTCTTTCCTACAATTTTCACTTTCATTGCTATAAAAGAAAATCACCCTCCCCCTCAAAATGGCATAAGATGTTTTATGTTCTAAAGAAACATTTTTTTCATGAAAACAAAATGCAGGACTGCCTGCCTGGCAGTCCATGCTTCGTATCTTCTCTGTACACATACCCTGAGGAGAAAAGGAGAGAGTTTGTGCAGCTAGGAGCACTTTGTCAGCGACACACAAAGCAGGTAAGACTCCATCACCATTAACACAGTCCCTCTAAAGACAAGTTCTCTTTACCCTTCTTTGCCACCCCAGGCCTTCCCAGTGTTTCTTCTAGCTCTCTGGAACATACAGCTGTTGGTCAGTCTAATAGAATTCCACAGACTTTATGACACCCTTCATAAGGCTAAAGTTCTAAGAACTACAGTTGCTTATTGTTCTTTACTCGTTTTTGATGATCTCTTAAGTTACAAGAACTACTCTAGCCTGTGTTACAATTCAGAGAGATAACCCAGGAAGGGCAGAGGTCCTGTTGTCTAGGAGAGTCCTCACCTGTAACCCAGAAGATAAAATAATAGCAAGAAGAAAAGTCAGAGTTGAGGAAACATCATTTAAAAAAATCTGCTTATGGATATGATAGAAGAGATCTCATGGATTAATAGAACAATGTATACCTTCTTTAGCCAAGAACACAAAGCAAAAAGCTAACTCTCAATGGCCTAGAAAGAGTTCAGCTATAAACTGTAGATGCACTTATAAAAAAAAGAGTTCATAAAGCATAGATGCACTTATGAATATGCAAATTATGTTGGGTCGACATTCATATATGTGTCCAACTACTTCTCAGAAGTTTTCTGAGGAATACAGTATATTAGATTGATCTTATGCAAAGATGAAAAGATCATTATGTTATGCCTTATGGGAAATATCTAAGAGATAGCAGGATCTTTCCCGTATGGAAATTATAATCTATATGTCTTTAAAATGGCAAAAATATAACTACATACATGTAGTATATGGATATTTAATTCTTCAGACATTTGCAGTCAGCAGGTAACCATTTTAGGAAGAGCTGGGTGTTCTGTAGTCCAAGGTACACACATTTTTAGTGAGAAGGATTCAGTTGAGTCAATATGCACCATTCTAATGAATTTAGTTTGTTTCAGAGGTGATTCAAAGATAGAGACAGCATCCTTCCTCTAGCACAGTACAAACAAGGTACTAACAGAGTTATAGACTATATTATGCAGGGATGCTGGGAGGATGGATGGTTGCATCCAGCTAGGTACCATTCTTACTTAGATACACATAATGTACAAAGAGTGACAGATCAAAAAGGAAAGCGACACAATGAACCGATTGCAGCCAACTTCTGGAATAATATTCTGAGTCACTATGGCTTTGGGGTCACCCTCTGAAATGTGGCCATTCCTTCACTTGTAACAATAAACTTCCAAGACCCTAAAAGACACTAGCATTTTATTTCAAACATTTGCTGTGAGCTTGGAGAATGCAACACGATAGAATTCAGACTCCGAGTAACTGTTCTAAGCTGATCGTTCTCACTTTCAAGGGTCACTACATGGATCCAGCCTGGGTCCCTTAACCAAAGAACAATATGTAGAAAATGAATAAATAGATGATCTCCGGCTTGCTCATCTCAGAAGGCTGGATGCGCCAGCACCTCCTGTCCACTGCTTTGTTCACCTGCCCTCTTAGCTCTTTGCAATGCTCTGGGGATATAAATGCGGGACCCGTACTCAGTGTCAGTAGTGGTAATTCCTCCCACAACCTTTCTTCATTCTTTCTCCTTTTTTTTCTTAATTTTTCCCTTTACACTGCCACTTTCTGCTGTATATACCTGCTTAACTCTTTTCATTCCTATTGTTCGATCTCTCTCCCTTAATTTTCTTAATATATTTCTCCTTTTCTAATTTCAAAGCTAAACAGCGAAATAAATATGTTTCCAATTTTTACCATTTACTGAATTTAATTTCTGAAATGGACTTCTATTTTGAAGGAAATAATGACAATTTTCTACATATGTGCATACACATATAGATATATATGTGTATCTACACCCAAGCATATAAGATAATTTGCTGCTTTGCATTTTAAAAGGTCACAAATGTTTTTGATTGTACACATGGAATATTCCTTTGTTTTTATTTTATTATATTTTCCCAATGCATCATCCTTTCACATCTCAACTATTCAGAAGTAGCACCTTGACCTATGAATCTTCACCTGACCTTTCCAAAGATCAATACATCTCTACAGTGGCCTTTTCTTTCATTCTTTGAAATGAATGGAAACGGATGCCAAATTTTCCTCCTGCAAGCCTAAGCATTTTTGGAAGGTGAGAGGAGTTACCGGGTCCCATACTTTACACAATTAAACAATGTGCTGCCTTGGCATAGCATGCTGGGAAAATATATCATGCCACTGAGTAGCTCTTTCCTAACACCATTATGTATGCCATCTATCCAGTGTCCAAGTTCCCTCTCCATCAGGGGAGTCCAGGTCCCTTTACACAGTGCACAGCTCTAGCAACTGCTCCATTTTTTTTATCTCTCAACCTATTCCTGGCCTCATTCATATGCATGCAAATGTGGGTTTCTGCCCTCTGGAGAGCTGGCAGGCACCCTGTGGTCTGAAGCCTCTTGTCCCTGAACATTAGACACTGTTACCCATGAAAAGCCAGCAGAGAAACGATGTAGATAGACAGCCTTAGAAATTCCACTTTAATTTCAGTCAATTAGCATGTTTTTTTTTCTCTTCTTCCTGTCAGCGCAGAAAGATGACATGCTAAAGAAAATGTAAAGTTAATACTGATGGAAAGGCAACTTAGGGAACTGTACATTTCAGTTTGCATTGATAAAAAGACACATTTCTACCATTAGTTTATCTTCCACAAAAGATGGGAAAGTTCCAGAAAATATGACTGGGACGTGAAATTCTCTCAGGTGAATCTCTCACATCCCTATTGTTCTTAAACATGAATAAAGAGTGTGGTTTACTAATATACTTTAATTTTTCGCCTTCTGTTGACCATACCCCTAAGGCACTGCCCCATGAGATTACTTCCACATTCCAGTTGAAAGCCCCCAAGTCCACCCTGCCCCTTTTGTGTTCAACCAATTCTTTCTCACCTGTCTCCAGTGACCTCAGTTCATCAAGTCCTCCCTGTGCTCAGCTTTCCTTCTTCTCCCTTCTGTCTGACATCAATCCTGTTCAGCACCGGCCCCTTCCTGTCCAGTCTTCCCTTGGCTCCCTCACATAGTTCTCATTAGCTCTATAACCCCGGTGAAGGATCCTTTGCCTTCACAGCTGGCTCTTCTCCCTCCTTTCTGTAAAAGCTACACTCTTAGACTTCTGCCCGTCTTGATCATTTATCATCACTTTACCTCAACTGTCAGCCCCAACCCCCTATGCTGTTCCTTCAGACTCTACTATCTATCAAAAGGCAAATATTCAAATTGGCTGTGGAACATACTTGGATAACTAGTAACCAATAGTTTAGTGACTATGTGTACTTAAAATTTAGTTAGTTTTTAGTTAGTTTTGCTTAACTCTCTCCTCCCTCTTGCAACATTGCAATGGCTATTTGTGTGTGTCTGTGTGTGTGTGTGTCCGTGTGTGTGTCTGTGTGTGTGTTACTTATTACTTGGTAGGGACCATCATTGGTAAAACACTGTTGTGAGGTATACCTGTGAAGATGGTTTTTAAGAGATTAGTATTTTCATTAGTAGACTAAATAAATAAGATCACACCTACTGCTGAGGCTCTAAATATACCATAAGATGGAGGAAGGTGAATTTTCTATATCCTGACCCTCAGTGTCATCTTCTCCTGTGATTAGACACAGGTACTCCTTGTTCTTGGCGCTAGCACTTAGGATTGATTCCCCTGGTTCTCATAACTTTGAAATGAGACTAGATTTGTTGCATTTGATATAAAGTTTCTCATTTGCAGACAGCAAATCATGGCACTTCTCAGCAATTGTAATCAGATAACCCAGTACTTCAAAAATGTTTATCTATCTATCTATCTATCTATCTATCTATCTATCTATCTATCTGCCTACCTATCTATTTCCTGTTGGTTCTGTTTCTCTACAAAATACTGAACGATGTAGGCATTTTTTAATTATTTTATTTATTTACCTCCCAAACGCTTCCCCTCCTTCCAGTCCTCCCTTGCAGAGTTCTTTCCCCCCAAGCCCTTTCCCTTTGCCTCTGAGAGGGTCCTCCCACCACTGGGTATCTCTGCACCCTCAGGTCATCAAGTATCTATAGGATTAGGCACATCCTCTCCTACTCACCCACCTAGACATATGTGTTGGGGGCAGATCAGGCCATGTATGCTCTTTGGTTGGTGGTTCCAGTCTATGGGAGCCTCCAGGGATCAAGGTTAATTGACACTATTGGTCTTCCTGTGGGATTGCCATCCTCTTCAGCTCCTTATATCCTTCCCCTAACTCTTCCATAGAAGTCCTGATCTCGTTCCAATGCTTGGTTGTGGGTATCTGCATCTGTCTTAGTCATCTGTTAGCTAGAGTCTCTCAGAGGACTGTCATGCTAGGCTTCTGTCTGCAAGCACAACATAGCATCCGTAATGGTGTCAGGGATTGGTGCCCACCCATAGGATGAATCCCAAATTGGGCCACTCACTGGTCGACCATTCCTTCAGTCTCTGCTCCATTTTTGTCCCTATATTTCTTTAGGCAGGAGCAATTTTGAGTAGAAAGTTTTTGTAGGTGTGTTAGAATCTCCATTCCTCAAAATACCCATGACAAACTCTACAGACTTGAAAAAAAAAATAAACAAGAAGGAAGTAAAGAATGCTTAAATCCCACTTAGATGAGGCAACAATGTAGTCACGGGAGGCAGACAGAGGGAGGGACTTGGGTGGGAAAGGGGAGGAGGTGGGGAATAGGGAGCCGGATGAGATATGGGGAGAGACAGGAGAGAGGCCCAGAGGACCAGAAGAATGAATAGAAATGTACAGCTGCTGGGTGCAGGGGGAATCTCTCAGAAGTCCCAGAGACCTGTGGTGTGAGAGGATTCCAGGACTCATTGTGAATGACCTTAGCCAAAATGCCTAACAGTGGGGATATGGAACCCGAAGAGAAAATGTCCAGAAGATAGACAGTGTCCCCAGTGGAGGGATGGGGACACCAACCCACTGATGTATGGACTTAACTCCATTCAACACTATCATCCAAAGCCAACCGACTCAAGCATTCAAACAACTCAAATCCATTCTTCGAACCACTACTCAAGTTGAATAACTATGACATTTAGGCATGTACTTCACTAAGGACATTCTGCATGTGCTATTAGCCTAATTTGGGGTTTTATGATTCTTCAATGTGGATCATCACTGCTGATCAAGGAGACTGCCCTTGTGAATATAGTACTTCACCAATCCTTACTACAGGATTAGTAAGTCTACAGGATTACTACAGTCTGTGTTTCAGGTTTGTGATCTTTCCTTCTAGGTAAAATGCTTTATCTAGTCCATGTAGGTACTGACAACCAACTACCACTAGCAATAATCAGTGATTTTATAGGGGTTAGCAGTTTTCATTTTCACTGTATCTTCCTTTATCACCCTGACCCCAACTTCTTATGTTTATTTGATGGATTGTTCCTTATGGGAATGAACATTTTAAAAGCCATGCACTGAACACAGTGTGTGCTGGATGCAAAGACTTGCTGGAGACAGGGAAGTCATATGGGTAGATGTTATCAGGCAGACTGATGGCATCACAAGGGCAGATGCTCTCCCTCTATTTACCTGCAGTTGTGTCCAGGTAGAGTAACAGGAGCATTAGTTGTGCTTGATATATATGTGTTGAATGAATTCCATAATCCTCAATTAGAAACGTGAATTTAAGACTCAATAAATTCTTTAAGATAAGGTTTCTGAATAATAAGGTCCTAAGTCAAGGGAGGTCCTGCTCTAGGGTTCTTTCTAATTGTGGACCTCAAAGAGCATCTCCCAATGGAGACTGAACAGAAAGCCAGTTGTTGTAGGCATGGTTTTTACTAACTTGGACCCTATCTTCTACTGCATGTGGGCAAGAGGTTCTCCTTAACACATTCCAACAGCATTGCTTCTATTTCACATCATCATTTTTTCCATTCAACAACCTATGTATTTCTATCCAGAGGGAATTTAAAAATTTTTTAGATCATTTATATGTAACATTATACAAGATTGTTACAATTGTAATAATAAGACTATTCTTTTCCCTAGATATTTACTTTATTCTTTTATTTGTTTTAAAGGATAGAGATTGGTAAATACTTTTGTAAAAAGTCAAGATTATAAATATTTTAGGCTCTGTTGCTCAAAAGATAAATTCAAGGGTATCGTGTAGGTGTGCGGATAAAAGAAAGAACAGCAATATATATATATATATATATATATATATATATATATATATATATATTACATATATATGTGTAATAAAACTAAAAAGCATATTTAAGAACATGAAAATTTAAACTTCCTAATTCCTAATTAATTTTGATATAAACAGATCACATAAAGATAAAGTGAAAGAGGTGGCTAGTGATGTAAGTGGGAATGGTGGATCTGGTTGTAGTTTGTCAAAATTTCTTAGAAAATAGACCAAACTTATGAACTCACCATTCCTACCTTCAAAGGGAAATATAATTTACCTTCAAGTGTCTCTGAATCAGGTTCTGATGATCTAGTGTGTTTATTGTATTAGAAACAGTCTATTTTACAGAGTCAAGGCCTTTGTCAAGTAGTTGCAAGTCACGAAGCTAAATTAAACCAGCAGATATGAAATACACAAGGAGAAAAGGGGACATTCACAGGTGACTAAAAGCAAAGGCTGGGGCAGGGCTGGTGGCTTCAAGGAGAACCTGAAGCAGTGTCAACAGGTAGTGTTTGCGTGTGGTTGATTGAAACCTGTCCTCTGCTGACTTTCCTAAGTGTCCAGCTAGCATCCTCAGCCGACATGAAAGCCCCTTCACTCATGGTAGAGAATACCATCCCAAGGTGGGTAAGGGTAACAGATGCTGTCAGTCCTTCACCTACATCCCCTCAGGCTCAGGTCCATCTTCTAGGCCTGCCTCTCAGCATGAGCTGTCACTCACTGCAATCAGTACCTCCATCCCTTTGTCAGAGGACATGCCCTCAGGCAGCTGGAACCAACAGATACACTTACAGATGTGAGTGCCTGGAAATCTGCTCCTAGCAGGTGTCCTCGAAACAATGGCAGACAGGTAAGGGAATAAACTCTTAGCTGCCTTGTTCAAAAGTGAATTGTAGCCTGCGCTGCATTCAGGACTTTCCTATGGGAATGAGCACCAGTGTCTGTTCAGCAAAGAATCAGCATACTTGGAAGAAATTGAAAGCTGTAGGGAGGAATATTCAAGGTTGGTTGAGTCTAGGTTGGCATTTGAGGATGTGGGCATCAGCAAATTATCCATCAGTCTCTGATCAAAGTTACTGTGCCTAATCCTTTAGCACCAATCATGTGTTTGATGATGAATACCTGCCTTCCTTAGGGCACTTGAGATTTGGGTATGTGCTGGACAAAGACTAATGATATGACTGGCCCCAGGCTTAATATATATATATATATATATATATATATATATATATATATATATATATATATATATATTAAGATAATGATCATAATGTAATAAATGAGTAATAAGATTTCTTGTTTGGCGACATTCATAATTTGTCAAAATTTCTATACTATAGAAATTAAATGTATCCTGTGGGACCCCTCTGGGAGAATGGCATNTACCTGCCTTCCTTAGGGCACTTGAGATTTGGGTATGTGCTGGACAAAGACTAATGATATGACTGGCCCCAGGCTTAATATATATGGCTTAATATATATATATATATATATATATATATATATATATATATATATATATATATATATCACTGAACCCTGTACGTCTAGTAAGATTTCTTGTTTGGCGACATTCATAATTTGTCAAAATTTCTATACTATAGAAATTAAATGTATCCTGTGGGACCCCTCTGGGAGAATGGCATTAAAAGCATATGAACTCTCTTTTTAGCCCCATCCCCACGTTCTTTTTCTTTTGTCTGATTTCACTTGGAATCCAGCTGCTGCAATAAAGTATAGTCAGTGAGCATTTGAACCCCAGGCGAGTGGGACGACTCCCATCAAGATTTCCTTTACAAGATAATCCCTCCCACTATACCCCTGTGTGACTCAGAATCAGATTGTCTCACCTTCTCCTTGCCTTCTATCTACATCTTCTTGGGGGGGACACATTTCCTAGTAAATCACTTTCACATCACTCTTTATGTCATGGTCTTTTGGTAGGACTGAATCTAAGATAGATACCAACAAGCTCAACTCATTACTAACTGCTGTGCCCGGGAGAGTGAGGTGCTGTGAGGGTGGAAATCTTGACCTCCTGAAGCCAGGAAAAAAGGGCAGGTCACCCAGAGTTAAGGGGAGGAGCCAAGTGCTGAATATCCTTGGATAATAGCTAACCCACATATAATATGGCTCTTTCCCCATATAATGTCTCACAGGCTGAAATACCTTGGTTTGTTGTTGTTGTTGTTGTTTTGTTTTGTTTTGTTTTGTTTTTCACAGAACAAGGAAAAATCTTACCTGGAAAAGCCATTTATATCCTTTATTGGTCTCCCCCCGCCCATAGACTGAGATATTATATCATCTAGTGTACCTGCTGGCTTTGAATCAACTTGAATAAAGCTAGAGTCATCAAAGAAGGAGCCTCTATTGAGAAAATGCCTCTATGAGATCCAGCTGTGGGACATGTTCTCCATTAGTGTCCATCAGGGGAAGGCTCAGCCTATGGTGGATGGTGACATCCAAGAGCTGGTGGTCCTGGGTTCTGTAAAAAAAAAACGAAAAAAAAAAAAAAAAAAAGAAGCAGGCTGAGCAAACCATAGGAATCAAGCCAATACGCAGCCCCCCTCTATGGCCTCTGCATCAGCTCCTGCCTTCAAGATCCTACCTCTTTGAGTTCCTGTTCTAACTTCCATCAATAGTGAACAGTGCTGTGGAAGTGGAAGCTGAATAAACTCTTTCCTCCCCAACTTGCTTTGTGGTCATGAGGTTTCATTGCAACAGTAGGAACCCTGAGACGCCTAGCACCAGTAAGGAAATTAGAAAGGAATCAGTGCCTTATTGGTATAAATATACTCATCATTTGGCAAGCTCACTGGAGTGATTCTCCTCCCTCATTCAGCTTTTCAGCATCTTAAGGTACATCACAAGCTTGTACCTCAGAGAAATAAAAATGTGCTTTGCACTAGAAAACTTCCAGTAAAACTCTAAACTTAAATCCATAATATTTAAAGATTTATTAGAATGGATTTACTGAGGTAAAATATCATGTTGAGTTTACTGATTTTGAAAAAAATCATGATATCTTATAAGGACATTGATATGTAGACATCTCACACTGGAAGTGCCTTCGAGATGGTTCTCTTATTCTCTCACCAGTCAATGGACTATCACATTTTCTCTCTCTTGGAGTTTTTTTTCTGAGAAGCTATGATCATAAAATGAATGCATTCACACTCAAATGACTCATATATTCAAAATGATATAAAAGTTATTCACGTTCTCACCTACATGTCTTAAGTATTAGTAAGGCTTTTTAACAATGATTTCCATATCTACGTGCTTATTACCAACATTTCACTTATAACTCTCTACACTTAAAAATATATCATAAATGTCTTTCTAGCTTGTAACAATTATACGGAAAAATACTTCATCGTTATACTGACTTCATCGTATTCACAGTTGCCGTTACCATCCTGCATCCTGCATCATTTGCTATTCATTCCTAAACATTTCTTTACTGATAGTGGCACTTAGGTTGTTACTAAATTTCCCCAACCCAAACAATTGTTCAGAAAAACATCATGCTACATATCCCTCCAAGAATTTCTGAGAGGTTCCTACAAGTTGATTGGACAAAATAAAGCATAAGCACATTAAAATTTTTGAAGATAATTTTGAAATTATATTGAAAGAAGCTACATATATTTTAATGCCCTCACTGAAGTACAAGAGTACGTTTTCCGTGTGCTCGCCAATGCAGTTCTTAAAACAAAAAATATAATTCAAGTTTACATGATTTGAGAAATTACTTGAAGCATCTTTTCAACTACGTGTTTACCTTAACATATTATCATTTCATCTAAGTTTCCTAACTTAAAATTAAATATACTGAAGTTTTTAGTAATAAGATTTATCATAAAGACTATCTCTTCGTTGTATATCAGCCATAGATACTTTTTTCTCATATTTATTTGTTTCCTTTTAATATATACTTAAAATTTCTTTCAAACTTTAAAATATTTGGAATCTAATCTATTCATTTTGTGACTTCTGCATTTGTGATTTTGTTAGAAATGCAATACCAGGGGTACATCACTAATATATTTTCCTGTTTATAAAAAACAAAATTGATACTAAAATTGGTATTGCGTGTGCATCTTTCTCTTTGTATCACTTTGTTTCTTCTTTGATGCTTCCTCTTTAAAACATGTGTCCCCTATTGCTAAATTCCATTTAATCATCACTTAGTCTAGCTAAGTATATTTCTTCCCTTTCATCTTTTCTCAAAGCCAGTCTTCCATTCTCATAAATTCCTTATCTGAATTTCACTCAATTTGCCTAATTGGTTCCTCTCTGCACCTAAGGCTTTAAAGAGAGAGCATGCTTTTCAAGTACAGACTCATTAGTTACATGCAGAAGATGAGTTCGTTCCTATTCACATAATGCTCTGCTTTCCAGATCAATTAATGGGGGACCATGTTTCTCACCCCATCACACAAAAATTCCAATTTACACTCATGCTGCTGATATATCTTTTTCAATGAGCCAGATATGCCAGACTCTTGACGGACTGTCTCTTTCCATGTTTCCTCTTCACCTCAGTAGGCTTCCCTTCTTGGCCTCTTTACTTGTATTAACGATGTCTCCTTACCCATTTTAGCATGTTAGCTTCCTGGTGTTGTCATAGCAGACGATCGTAGACTGGATAGCTTAGCTATGGAATATATTGTCTTAAAGGTTATGAGAGTCAAAGCTAAAAATCAAGCTGGCCGTAGGTTGGTAGCAACACTACTCTAAGCTCTATTTTCATCTTCCTGTGGGGATCACCCTTTGTCCATCTATGCCTAGTTTTTTTTTTCTTTTTCTAGGAGAACAATCATACTGAATTAGGGGCCAACCCTACTCCAGTAAGAATAAGGTAATTTTAAATAAATACGCTGTCAGTGACCCTATTTCCAAATAAAGTCACATTCCAAAATACTAAAGGGTATGGCATCAACATGTGAATCTGGGAGGTGGGATGAAAACATAACTTAACCTCTAAGACCCAGTTATAAAGTTGTATGGTCATCTTGGTGACCATCCCCCAACCACCCAAACGCACAAAATATCAGATCAATTCAAGTTGGATACAGTATTCTAGTACAGTCCTCAGCCTTAAATCCAATGCTTTGGCTTCCCTTCACTACCCTTGAACTATTAAAAGTCCTTATACATCTTAAACCCTGAAATACCGTGATCCTGCTAACATATAGCTACTAAATTTTCAGTGACTTTTCATTTTCTATGAATGAAATTCAAGTCACTTACCCTAGCATTTCAGGTACTGACTTTTAGTCTTGTCTTCCCTTAAAATGCTGAAGTCTGAGAAAAGAAAAGGGTCATGTAGTCAGTTTGTAAAAGATATTTTAACTGGGTTGTGTGAAGACTGAGAGTTGAAAATGGAAATGCCAGTTCCAGGAAGTGTTGATGGGGGAATTATGGCTGGAAAAAGAAACCGAGGCTTGATCCAATGTGCTGGAGATTCCATAGAGAACAGATTTCAGAAATATCCATTTGATGAGTCAATTGGTGAGGCTTAGACTTAAAGTCTCAATCTCTTATTCTCTACTGGCCAAAGCTGTCCCACATGGTTGTATCTGAATGCTTAAACTGGTTCTTCAGTTAAATGACAAATACAGCCCAATGTCACAGAATAAAAGATCTCTGATCAGAAAATACCCAAGGAGCTGAAGGGGTCTGCAACTCTATAGGTGGAAAAAACGATATGAACTAACCAGTACCCGCCAGAGCTCGTGTCTCTAGCTGCATATGTAGCAGAAGATGGCCTAGTCAGCCATCACTGGGAAGAGAGGCCCCTTGGTCTTGCAAACTTTATATGCCCCAGTACAGGAGAACCTCAGGGCCAAGAAGTGGGAGTGGGTGGGTAGGGGAGCAGTGGAAGGGTGGGTATAGGGGACTTTGGGGATAGCATTTGAAATGTAAATGAAGTAAACACCTAATTAAAAAATTGGAAAAAAAAAAAAAAAAGATCTCTAGTCTAGCTGACCTCTGTCAGACCATGCCTTTGTGTACCTGTTGTGACAATGATTGAGCAGACAACCAACATAATGTAGGGAGATAAAAGATGAAGCTACCAGGGGATCTGTGATGTATATGTGTCTCAATGTGTACATGTATGTGTGTGTGCTACCTGTACATGTGTATAGAGGACAGGGCTCAATGTTGGGTGTCTTCCTCTATCTCTGCCACCTTACAGTTTAAGTCAGGATCTCTCACTGAATCAGAGCTCATTGATTGCCTCAACTAGCTGTCAAGCAAACCTCAGGCATGGTTTTGTCCCAACCCCAACCCAGCACTGGGTTTATATATAATTACTGCCATGTACTAGGTAATTACCACCATGCCCAGATTTTAACATAGCTGCTGGTGATCTAACTTGAGTCTTTCTGTTTCAATGACAAACACTTTATCAACTAAGTCATCTCCCCAGCATTAGACAAAATTATTTAAGTAATGTTTATATTTAGCAGTAGATAATAAATGATAAAAGTGAATCAAAGAGAGCAATCAAAAATAGTAGTGCATCACATGAGTCAAGAAAAAGAGTTTTAAGGAGCCTGGTGCTGTAGAACTGTGAAGAAGTTCAATGAGCTGAGTGTAGCCTGTTGCAACTACAGATTGCTCAGACCGAGAATCCGAGATGGGCTCCTGGAAGAAATATTCTAATGATTCACTGAAACATGCCTTGAACATTTCTCAAGGACTCAGTGCTCTGCGTCACCTGAAACTTTATGTGTCTGCTCAAGAAGAACATATTTCAACTGAAGATTTAGAACATATAATAGAAAACACCAACATTATAAAATTGTGTGTACTTAACATTTTAGAAGGTTAGAGAAAAAGAGAGCTGATTCCGTAACAGTGTCAGGATTCTGACAATGATGAAGTTAAGTACAAAGTGTTTCTATTGTTGAGAGATATTTTGTGGCATGAATACTGCAGTTTATTGATTGTTCACCACCAGGATTGTTTACAGTTTTGACTGTTACAGAAGAAAAAGCTACAATAATCAGTAGTACTAGGGTTTTATGTAAACATTTTTATTTCACTGAGCTGAATGCCTAGAAGTACAATTTCTGGACCACATGGTAGTTACACAGTATATCTAAGAAATTTCAGATTTGAGTGACAACAAAGATTTAGAGTTAGCAGTAGATAATAGTTTATAGTTAGCAGTAGATAATAGTGACCTATGGTTTCCAAATCCTGTATACATTGGGTCTCATTACATACAAACATACATACATACACACATGTATATGTACACATGTAATATATATATTACACTCCATGGGCACACTGCAACATTTTATATATATATATATATATATATATATATATATATATATATATATATAAAATAATATCACGTTTTAAATTTTTATTTCCAGAATATTAACTATATTGCAAATTCTTTGACTCTATCAGTTACTCTATGTAAACTTCTTTTGGTGATGTGTCTTCTGTGTTTCTGCCTACCCTTTGATTTTTATCATCACTTTCAGACTAGAGAATGCTGAGTGCCATTGTCAACTCTTCAGTCATTTTCCAAGATATTTGGCAACATTGTTGATTCTCATGCTTTTAAAAGTTGCAAATTTTTATTCAAAAAAGACAATAGTATTTGGGAAGTAATAGTACCTGTATTCTGTTTATTTAATGTTCTTTTCAGAATGTTGTATTGTTTTATTTCAGATAGGAGTGAGTCTGCCTCCCTCCTTGTTTAATGCTCCATGCTGATGTGACTAAAATAATCTAATTTCTTGAGAATACTCATTCAAACTGGCCTTACGTGCGAAATTAAAGTTCCTTTTAAGAGTCCTGTTCTCAAGAAAACTCTCAGCAAAGCTATCTGTAAGACAAGAGAAACAGCAAGTACAGACTACAGAAATGAATAGCATTGATGTCCACAACAAAGGGCAGCATCGAGTGGAGTTGTTTCATTCTTTGGTGGAGTGAATATTATCTTTATCTAGATTAGAAACAACCCAGGTATGTATCTGCTCTGACACTCCATGGGCACACCGCAACTTTCTTTCTGTTTTATCTTTAGGAAGAAAAGAAGAGGTAACCTCTGAGAGTGATTGCCACTCACAGGATTAACAGAAGGCTGTAAGATTAGAACCGCTGAAATCAGTACCTGATGTCTTAGAACAAACCATTATCAGGTGATGTCAATCTGAAATTATCTAAATGTTCCTATCTACCGATACTCCCAGGCATATAATGGCATCTCTCATTCTTCAGCATATAGAAGAGTTCTGGCACATGGTGGGCTGTTGAATAGGAAACAAACCAAACAGTAAGTGTATCAGAATGTCTGCTTAATATCTAAGAAGTATATTTCAGTAGTATTAAGCTGATCAGTAATATTTACACTACAGGGATATACTGACATATAAGACCTTGAACAAATGAAAAGAAATCTAAGAAGAATGAAAGCACAAATAAAGAAGTTTTCCTGACCACTCGAGTCTTAAGTTTGTCATTAACCTTCTAACTGTCTGCTGTGCTTTATGCTCATTTAGTTGTGATTATCATATAGATATATAGATGTATAGATGTATAGATATATAAATGGTATATAGAAAAGATGCAAGTAAGCACCTTTGTTTTGTCTGCTGCCGTACTCCAAGTATCTGGAATAACACTAATAATTAATAAGCACATAACATATATTTGTCTATTGAAAGAGTAAGAATTCTAATGCTATAGAACTCTATCAGAGTCATATTTTTAAAAATAAGACAACAATTGGATGGGTGATTTCCATATCATAGTCTCTGTGCCTATGCTATGTTAGAAGTTGTAAAAACATGAACATAATTACATATTACTTTAAAGTTGTATATAAACTTCCAGTAAACACTTGCTAACACTAGATACCATACTGGTGTATTAGAAGGATCTCTTGGGGAAAAAAAAAAGCTGAGGTACTGTTGTTTCTATTCTTACAACAAAGAAAAACTGAAAATAGATTAGTTTTTTAAACAGGTTTATCAAAAAAAAAAAAAAAAGAAAGAAAGAAAGAAAGAAAGAAAGAAAGAAAGAAAGAAAGAAAGAAAGAAAGAAAGAAAAGAAAAAGTGTCGTAAGGCAAACTTTTAGCCTGGCATCTGAAGACAGAGAGAGAGGTAAATACAAAGGATCACAGCCAAATTTCCCCACTAGATTTTGTATGGCTTACAATAAAAAAAAAAACACAAAACATATAGGGCAAGTTAAAATATAGTTAGGAGAGGGAAAGTGTCAACCCGAGACTCAGATACCATCCAGAATCGGGACTATCAAGCAAATAGACAACTTAATCACGTGTGACTAGTTGGTATACTAAAGATTCTAATAAAAAAGGAGAGACAATGCAGGGGCAGACTGGCATAACAGAACAAAGATGGAAGCTCTAAAAATCGCAAACATGAACCAGTTGCAATGAGAGAAACAGGGGAAGGTTCTAGTGGGATTCTTGGTAGCCTGGGCAACTGAGGACAAGAGGAATGAATTAAAAGATATGTTAATAGAAGTTGTCAGACTAAAATCAAATTAAAATAACTTTATAAAAGTAGAACAGAATATTAAAAGATATTGAGTAGTTTCCAAAGCTGTAAACATGATTAACTAGAATATCCAAAATGAACACTTATTTGAGTTAATAATGACTTGGTACTACTCCTCAGTCCCACTTGGGAGGGAGAAGAAAGCAATCACAAGTGGAGAGGGAGGAAGGGAGGGAAGGACCTAGGAAAGAAACTGGATAGGGCGGGGGAGGAGGACCTGATTTGGTATTGGGTGACTGAAAAGAACTGAAGCCCAGAGGGCCAGCAGGAAGAATGGAAACAGGCAACCTCGGGGAGGTAAGAGGTTGGTGGTGGGAACCCTCCAGAATGCACCAGAGACCTGGGAGGTGAGAGACTCTAACTTTCACTCTCTGGACTTAAAAGGAAGGACCCTAGATGAAATGCCCAACAGTAGGGAGAGGGATCTTAGAGAGCCCACCTCCAACAGGAAGACAGCGCATCAAATGAGGGAGGGGGGTTGCTATTCCACAGTCAAAAGAACTGCAGGGATGGAAATGGAGAGGAGCCTGAGGAAAAGAAGGTCCAGCAACAGACCCAAAGTGGGATCAAGTTCAAGGGGAGGCCCCAAGGCCTGACACTGTTACTGAGGCTATGGAGCATTCACAAAAAGGGAATCATGACCGCACTCTGGAAGACCCAACAAGCAGCTGAGTCAGATCCAGATATTTGCACCCAACCAATGGACAGAAGCTGCTGACCCCTGAGGTTGAATTAGGGGAAGGCTGGAAGAAGCTGAGGAGGAGGGTGATCCTGTAGGAGGACCAGCATTCTCAATTAACCTGAACCCCTAAGATCTCTCAAACACTGGACTACCAACCAGGCAGCATACACCAACTGATATGAGGCTCCCAACACATATACAGCAGAGGACTGCCGGGTCTGTGTTCATTCAGAGAAGATGCACCTAACCCTCAAGAGACTGGAGGCCCAGGAGTTTAGAGGTCTGGTTAGGTGGGAGGTGGTGGGTGGGGACATCCTTGTGAAGATGGGGGGGTGGGGTGGGAGGAAGTATGGGATGTGGAACAGTCAGAGTGTGGGCCAGGAACGGGGAATAAAATCTGGAGTGTAAAAGAAAATAACTAAATAAATAAAGAACAAAAAGAAAAGAAAGAAATATTGATACACAGCAAACTAAAGATCTAGGAAGCTCAAAGACAACCACAAAACATGCATATCAAAAAGTAACCATGGACACATATTCGTATTGCGGAAAACCAAAGAAAATATTGAAAGTCAATGGTATAATGAAAACATCTTACTTACAAAGGAAAAAAGTAATTTCAAAATTTGCTTCAGACATCTCCTCTCAGACCAGGTAAGCAACAAGAGAATAGTATGTATTAAAAGTATCAAAAATGAACAAACGACAAACCTGGAGCTCACTAGCCTGTGGAAGTATATAAAGTATGGGAAATGAAGACATTTGCAGTCAACAAAGAAGATGATTCAGGGCTAGAAAACAGCGCTATATAAATTGCAGGCAAGGCAAGGGCTACAGCCCTGGCTTTGTAGATCACTTGCCTGGCATTCATAAGTGCTCTGGGTTTGATTCCTGTAGCCACAAATAATTTAAAATAAAATGTTACAAAAAGTTCTTCTGGGGAAAGAAGACTGTTAAAGGTCAGAAACCTGAAACTACCTAAAGAAAAGAAGAGAAGTGGAGAAGAAATCAAAGTATGATCAAAGTTTGTTTTTTCTTGTTTTTGGTTAAACTAATTGATGACTCTTTCAAGTACCAGGCACAACACTGCACTGAGCAACTCAAGTGCATAGAATGAGTAGAGAGGTAAACTCCATGATGGTTAGAAGGAAGAAGTGACAATACACTGTGAACAAATACTGTCATTGCTTGTGAAGAATTATGGTGATGTTTAATGACATATTTAGAATGGTTCTAAATGTATATTTTAAACCTAAAGGCAAATACTAAAATATGATTTCTGTAGCTTCTATGTTCAAAGGAGAAAGAAAATAAATCATATAAAATATTCAATTATACTCAAGGAAGGAAAACAATAGAGGAAGAAAACAAAAGAAGCAAACAAGAATACAAAGGATAGACAATAAAACCTAGCAGATATCAGGCTAACTTTATTAATGAATGGAGCATGAAAGCAAAAACAACAACAACAGCAACAAAAAACCCAAAGCTAACTTTCAACTACATAAGCTCTATTACAAACTTACTCTAATTAACAAAACCACAAAGGAAAGGATTCTTCTAAACAAATAGTCTCATTCAGAAAAATATAAGAAAGTGAGAGGAGCTGTATTCATCTTAGACAAAGAGGGGCTTCGGGAAAAGAAAAGTTATTACTGACATTACAAATGATGAAAGGTCAGCTCTCCCAGAACGCTCGGCAATCGTTAAGGGTATGCAGCTACGTGTCAAAATACTCGAGGAAAAACCTTAATGGAACAAGGAAAAGAAGACAAATCCACTATTCCAGCAAGAGTGCCGACACCCTTTTTACAGTCATTGTTAGATCAAGCAGGCAGAAAATCAGTAAGGATAGAGTTCACCTGAACAACACCATCAGTCACCGTGAGCTCACTGACATTTATGGAAGTCCTTATCCAACTACAGAATAAACATTGTTCTTAAGGTCTCATGGGAAACTCATTATGACAGACCACGTTTTGTTCTGGCACTCAAGACATACCCTGTGATGTTTAGAACAATAGCAATGATACAAACTATGCTGTCTGACCCAAACTTGCATCAACATAGAAATCAATAATAGATAGTTGAACATCCCAAATGTCTGTGACACTACCGGTGACACTTAAGCTAAAGAAGAAATATCTAATGAAAAGGAAAAAAAATGGAAGTAAATAAAAATGAATAGACACCAGCAGACAATTGTAATTTAAAAACAACAATAACCAATAATGCAATATAGTGGTGGCAGATGGTTCATCAGATAAAGTACTTGTTATGCAAGTATGAGGGCCAGAGTTCAGACTCCTAGTGCTCACACAAATGCCAGATACTAGTGACTGTAATCCCAGGACAAGCCTGAGAAGTGGAGACAGGGGACCCCCCAGGACAAGCAGGAGAGGTGGAGACAGGGGACCCCGAGAACAAGCTAGATAGCCATACTTGCTGAACTAGTGACAGGATGAAGACATCCAGTTTCAACCTTCATCCATTATATGCATGCACACACATTTGTTCCCACACGTGTCAACACACACATACACACACAAGAAAAAGGGAGAGAGAGAGAGAGAGAGAGAGAGAGAGAGAGAGAGAGAGAGAGAGAGAACAATTTCAAAGTATAAATCTAGTGAAATAGATGCATATCCACATGTAAAAAGAAATGTAGAATTCCAATGAAAGGAGACCTACATGTAGGAAGGAGATTGAATGCTTACAGATTAAAAGACAATATTGTTAAGCTATATATAAATTCTTCCCTATTCATACATCCATTCACCACAATCCAAATTAAATTCTCTGGACATAAATTATAGCTATCCATGTATGTATGCTTCAGTTTATACAGAGACTTCATCCACTTTGTGTTGGCATAACAGGATATATGAGACTATATTATTTATAGAGATTAAGGCATTTGCTTTCTTGGTTTAAGGCAGAGACAGCAGAACTGGTGAGGAGCTTCTTCCCCCTGTCACACGCAGTAGAGAGAAGGACAAGAACATAAGAAAGCAAGCGAACTCCTGGGAAGTCTCCTTCTAAGGGTATTGATACATTTATGGTAGCTAACTGCGACTTAAATACCACCTGTCATGCATGGCCTTCCAAAAGTGTTGCATTGGAATTAAGGTTCCAACATAAAAATTGGGGGAGAGGTTTTAAAAGCATTGCATACGAAAAAGCAAAGACAATATGCAATATCCTGTTGAAGAAGAAGAGCTAGGTTAGAAGGTCAATACTATCCAATTTCAAAATTCAATATAAAGATATAAGGATCAATACTCGGAATTGCTCAAAGGACGTAGATCAGTGAAACAGGAGAGTCCAGATAGGGAGAGCCAACTATCTTGGCAAATAGTCAATTGATCCCTGATAGAAACACAAAGCCACTTCAACGCCGAATGGGTAGTTTATAGCCTTTTCATTTCAACACTGGATATCTATTTGCATAAGCATTATCAAAACATGCAACATACTTTTAAGAAAAATTCATCATGGAACATACGTATTCAATATAAAATACACCAATCAAGAATTTCTGGAAAATACGGGAAAAACTCTAAGATACATTGAGCATAATAGTGAACCTTTTGATAAAGTACCAAAACCAAGATTCATTAAAACAAAACAAAACAAAACCACAGACTGATGAGTTGGCTTAGTAAGTAAAGGCCCTTGCCAGCGAACCCGACAACCTGAGTTCATGCCCTGGTCCTTAGATGGTAGAAAAAGAAAAATGAATGCTAGAAATTGTCCTCTGACTTCCACAAATATTAAGAGAAATAGTCTTTAAAGTGACAGATTCATGAATACACATAAATTACACAAATGGTATAGACTTGGTATTCAAAATATAAATACAAATTGTAATACATATCATTAAAAAAACACTGAAATTTACAGGAGATTCACACAGACATTTCTTCAAAAATGATAGAAACGGAAAATATGCATATGAAAAGAGGCTCAATATCACATGAGAACTATAAATTGAAACAGTAATGAGACACCCTAATTTACCTATTTGAATGGTTAAAATCCAAACACAACACAACACTACCAAGGATGCAGAACAAGAACTCTGTGCCATTATGGTCCAGCCTTTTTGGAATACCACCTGACCGTTCTTCATAAAGTTACTCTTACCATGAGATCCAGCAATTGTGTCCCTACATCTTTACCTAACTGACTTGAAAGCTTATATTCACAGTTGTTTATAGCAACTTTATTCCTAAATTACAAAGAACGGGAGTAAGCAAGATGTCTTATAACTGATGAGTTAACCAGTAAGAAAACTACAGTATAGTTATACCATGGAACACCAGGCAACAATAAAAGCAAGTGATGTATGAAGATACCAAAAGATCTGGGTGAGCCTAAAGTTCATATGGATAAATGAAGGCAGCCAGTTGGAGAATATTGCATACTTCACAGTTCTACTTACCTCACTGTGGGAAAAGCAAAAATGGTAGGCAAGAAAAGCATGGTTGGTTAGTAGGAGTTTGAGGGAAGGGGGTTAAGATTGACTAAATAAGGCAAAGAAGTTTACAGCAGTTAAACTATCCTATATGCCAAACATTGTATAATCCCCAAAACCTATGTAACTTTAAAACATAGAGTGAATATTTTGAAATACATAAACAAAGGTTAACTAGGACGAGAGCACTTGTCTGCGTTACTAAAGAGTTGAGGGAAAAGTAATGTATAGAGCAGAGATAATAATAATTACAATACATTTGAAAAAGTAGCCAGGCAGTGGTGGCACATGCCTTTAATCCCAGCACTTAGGAGGCAGAGGCAGGCAGATTTCTGAGTTCAAGGCCATCCTGGACTACAGAGTGAGTTCCAGGACAGCCAGGGCTACACAGAGAAACCCTGTCTCAAAACAGAAAAAGTAAACAAATGGAGACATAAAGAAATGGCAAATGTTTGAGGATGTAGGCAGGTTTAATCTGGTCAAAACATGACACAATATATGCATGTATTGAAATATCATGTTACCTTCTTGCTACATGAATTTTTATATATAATGAAAGTAGAGTAATTTTTAAAAGTTAAGTTCTATGAGCATTAAAAGGCAATTGGAGTGGGAGGGCTCTCTGACTAAATGTAAAAGGAACTGCACAGAAGTACTGTTCACGGCTGTCTGGATTAGCAATTCAGAAAGCATTGTATATATAGCAGATGGTGGTTGGTAGGAACCAGGTGTTTTAGTATTGGAGTGTGAATTTACAGATACACAGAAGGAGGAAGCAAGACTGATTCGGGGAGTAATAGATCAGAACCGTAGACATTGGTATGAGCTCCGTGCAGCTTAATAAAGACATAGATCTTCACAGTGTGGAAACATTTATTGATATGTGCATACTTGTGAATATCTACACTTCTTTGCTATGTCAGCAAACTGAGTCTGGAAGAAACAACATCCTGGTAGCAGAGAGGAGCAACACCCACCCCAGACCCCATAACCATTTTCTAATACCAAACACAAGGGTTGTTTGGAGAAAAGACTGTCTTATCCTGAGGTACAAAACATACCAAATAGACCTCGAATTATCCTACATACCAGAAATTAAGAAAGTGGCAACCAGTAAAACCAACTAAATAAAAGAAGATCTTTATTAATAAGGCATTTCAAAAAAGACTCAGTAAGAAAATAAAAAACCAACGGCCAAGGGCAAAGCAATCTGAGGACTAGGCTAAGGTAAGGTAGTTTGGAGATATATCAAGCAAAATATCTATAATTCTACAATTATGCAAACAAACATTTGAATAAATGGTAGCAAATAAGCTAACATCATTGGCAGAAGAATTCCTAATCATTTATTCTGCTCCTCTGTCCCAAAGGAAGGGGATTATAAATTCTTGCTATCTAGATGTGAGTACTGGCAACTTCCTTCCAAATAGCACAGGCTAATCAGAAAGTAGGGAAAGGACCTTGTGACAGACACTCCTCTAGGGAAGGTGAGGTTCAACACTAATTGATCATGTTCCTATGGATACCTTAAATATGGTATGATCAAAATGGTGTTTTGCAGCTCTGCATTTTCTCTCAAGGAGTCATAAACTCTGTCTAACCAAGGAAAACCTAAAATTCCAGCAGTGGAGAATCCTTTCAAATACTTGTTCAATTTCCATACCTGTCAAGGTGATCAGAAACAAGGGGTATCAGAGAAACTGTTAGAGTCAACAGGCGTCTAGGGAGTCATGGAGATTGATGTGATGTTCTGGAGGAGGTCATGGGACAGCAAAAGACATTTGGTAACATCTAAGGAGAGCTGGGTGAAGGTAGAGTTCAGCTAATATAGCAATGTTAGTTCATTGGGGCACACGTGCACGATACTAATGACCTGAAACACCAATAGCAGAGACTAGAGTTCAGACTATGGAGGAATTCTCTGTTCTATCTTATTAATTTCTCTATATATCTAAATCTGTTCTTTAAAGTCGAGTCTCGAAATCTGACTTCAGAACTAAGTCCGTCTCAACATGGTGGCATGCGTGAATGAAATTAGCTATACACTTCTAACTTCTATGAGAAGGGAAGTAACCTAGTGCTTCTATAGAGATATTTGTTACTGATGAGAAAAGTTAATAGCCAATAGAACAAGATAGTTCTGTTACAGAAGGTAGAAAACAGTACAAAAGTATACGAAGCAGAGACAAGGTGGTGTTTCCTTGTTGGTATCCATTTAACCTTAATTTATGGACTAAGAAATGCCTAGAAGACAGATATAGCATCTGTGGGTGTCTCTGTGAGAATGTTTCCAGAAGCAAAGTCTTAGACCAGGCCCTCCCAGATCTTCACACCTCTGGTCTTGGCCTGAGAGTAGCATCATCCACATGTCTTGTTCTGAGGTTCTATGTTACTCCCACTCCATGGCCTCTGAGCTGCAGATGCGACCTTTGGGGGACCTTTTGGGAGACATTCTTAGCTTCCATGATTAGCCAAACCAATTTCTCTAGTAATTCTTTTATTTGTCTATGTCTGTTGGTACTCCTCAGGAGAATCGGGACTAATACAAACGTTAAGGAGTAGCAGAAAGATATTTCACATGAAAGAAAACATAGAAAATTGGACTGGAGACCAATATGACTAATAATGTGGGGTGGAAATAGAAATAGGTTTGAGTGGCTACTTAAAAGTTTGGTAATGTATCAAAAATTATTGCTTTTGTACTCCTCATAAACCTCTTAAGACCAATAGTTCATAGAGTATTTTTTTTTCAAGTAAACTTGGGACAACCTATAAAAATATCAAGCAGAGAGAAATACTTGGATACCGGTTGTAAAGATTTTTTTCCCCTCACCTCCAAATCTATAAGGGAAAATGTGTGTTTTAGAAATATAAAATTTCAAGGTAACCCTAAATCAATATATAATTTCTTTAGTCATGAATAATTCCTATTTGTTTCACCTCTGTTGTATGATATCTCTCTAATTTGTATGGGAGTGGTATATGAATATGTATGCATTTGTGTTTGTGCTGATGTGTGGGAGGTGCATGTGCATGTATGTATACATATGTGGAAGCCAGAGGTCAGCACCCAGAACCTTATTCTCTCATCTTCCACCTTATTTTAAAAAACAAAACCAATCAACAACAAAAGCAACAGGGTTTCCCACTGGACCAAGAGCTCAGCGGCTTGACTAGACCAGTCAACCACGGAGCTCCAAGAGTCCTCTTGTCTATTTCTCTGGAACTGGGATGACAAATGTGTGATCCTGCACCCCACCCCACCCCACCTTTTTTTTTTTTTTTTGCAAGTGCAAGAGATCCGAACCCTGATCCATTTGTATCGAAAGCACTTTAATCAGTGAGCTGTGTTCCTAGCCCCCTGTAGTGCCTTTTTAATGAAAAGTCAAATGTGGCTTCATGTTATGTAGGTTTCTTTTACTCTAACAAAATCAAAAGATGAAAAAGCAAACAATTTTAAAGTGTCCATATATTTTTAAAAAAAAAAAATCATAGGTATGACCCCATAGTGATTCAGATCTTCTAGAGACCAGAGTATGAACCTCAGGAACCTCACTAACTCAGATCTTTTGAAATTACTTTTGGTTATAACACTAGCTTACATGACAGAAGACACAAGTTTAAACTGCCCCTCCTCTTGTATCGATTACTTCACTTGTTGGAATATCAGTTTTCGCATCTCTAACTTGACACAAATACTTTATCCTTCAGTTTTATCATAAAACTTCAGGGATAAGGAATACTTTAATCTATCTGAACTCCAGTTCCAAAGTAAGTCCTAATAAATATCTGGTGTTGCTATTTAAAGTAATAATTAACAAAGTGCTTTCTTGAATGGTCTAAAACAATATGCATCATTTTAAAATAGGCATTGATATATTTGAGTGTAAATTAACTTCATGCACCAAGCCTCATTAACAACATATCTGTACTTTATGTCTCTCTTGGCAAGGCTTAGCTTCTATAATCTCTACGTGGGATTCCTGGATGCTGTTTCTTTTTAAGTTCACTAGTCTGACGATGAGGGAACTCAGCACTATTGTCCCATCTCATCCTGGAATATATATGCTACTGCTGCCTCTGCCTTGTATTATGAAGAATGCATTAACTGAAAGAAGTATTTACATTGATTCCAAAAATATAAGGTGTCAGTTAATTCAAGTCCAAACTTGTTTTCAAAATAAAATACCACAAAAAGGGTAGAGACATGAGTGGTGTAAATGAGAGAGATATCACACCAGATGATGCCCACAGTCCTTGCCATGTTTATGTTCAACAAAGACTTAGTTTCCAGGACCTAGAAGCAGTACAAGCTAATGAAAACGATTATCTATATGGACCCAGAAGTTACCTTAGGCTCCCCTTCCCATCTCTGCATTTAGGGAGTAATTGACATTCATATCCTATTCCTCAAACACTCAGAAGTAGCTTTGACATTCAGTAATGACAAAGTCTGTAAGTGCATAACTACAAGGAATTTTACATATTCATTTGCAGCCATATGTCTGTCTGACATGTTTACAAAGGAATGGCTGTATTGACAAGTACTACAGAACAAAAACAGAATGGGAGGAAGCCGATACACTGAAATAATGGTTGCTATGTTAACTAAAGGACTCCTAGAGCAATAGGAAAAAGAAGTGGAGGTAGCAATGGGAACTTATGAGAGAATTACTTTTAAAGATCTTGCTAAAGAATTGCAATGGAAATTGGACTCTGAAGCATAAGTCTTGACAGTGTCTAGGAGGGCATATTGACACATGCTTTTGCTTGGGACCTAAGACGCCAAGGGGAGGGGGAGAGCATGCGTTAAGGGAGACCACATTTTTAAAATTGAAGCAATAAATTATACCTAGGATCTCCCCACAGACCTGTAAAAAGGAAAGTGAAAGCATTTCCTTCTATTTATTTTATAAGTACTATAAACTTTATCAGCTTTTAGTATTGGGAGCTTGTGCAATATTTATTGGCTGCTTACTTTAATATTATTCAGGAGGTAGTATCAGGAGGCTAATGAAAAAGAAAATTGGGGTAGGGTTAGGGGGTCTCTTTCCCTTCTGTCCAGCAGTCAGAACTCATCATCAAGATTTATCATGCTGCTTGCAGATTCCTCAGCAGTGCCGAGATGAGTTGTATGGTCTGGCCTATGATATAATTGGTGGCCACAAGAACAGAGACCCTGCTTCTACAGAAGGTCATTACAGGATGATTTCTTGCACAGCCACAGGAACAGATATTTCCAAACCTCCAAACAGGAGACACTAAGAGAGAAAAGAGTGAACAGCGGGACAGTGGAGATATTTGATGTGGCTAGGTATCACTCACTCTGCCCCAGAAAACTAATTCATTCTCTCTCTCTCTCTCTCTCTCTCTCTCTCTCTCTCTCTCTCTCCAGGGTTTCTCTGTCCTGGCCTGTCAGGGCCATGCTTGAGAGCAGGCANAGGTATCACTCACTCTGCCCCAGAAAACTAATTCTCTCTCTCTCTCTCTCTCTCTCTCTCTCTCTCTCTCTCTCTCTCTCTGAAATTTTGACTGCCTGGCCTGTCAGGGCCATGCTTGAGAGCAGGCAGAGTTTTGACTGAGCAGGGATATACATTTAGTTCATCTACAATTTAAATGTCTTTGCCCTTGGTCTATAACTTGAAATATGCTTGTTGCAATGGCTTTACTTTACATTTAAAAGTCGAGCATTCCCACCTTTTACACACTCTTTCCAGTGTCCCCACATGTCCAGAGGGTCAAAATTTTTCTTGTCAGGTAACCCCAGTTTATGAGGAGGACATAGACTCTGACTTCTTCAGAGTTTACTCGGGACACAGTTGCCCCGCCCTCTGCATCTTTACTGACAATCACATAGCCTCATGGGTTCTTAGACCCTGACTTTATCTTGTTGCTCTCATCAACAGACCAAAATTGCTCACAATTTTGCCCCAAGATGTTTCTAATATGTCAATTTCCATACTTAATAGAGATTAAGGCTCTAATAAATGTAAGATGTTCATAACAAAAGTTATATAAACTTTTGCCTTAAAGTTTATATAACTCTCAGGTGTTTCTAAAAACCAATTTTGAATCACTTGAAAATCACAAATGCTTTAGCAATCTGCTCTGTTAAAAACTAAAATAAAACAAACTTTTAAAAGGAAATCTTTCATATCAATAGAAATAATGAAGATGTCTCTAAATTTAATTTAGTATTATTGGGAGAGTCAAGTCTGAAGCCCTACTTCATTCTCACATAGAAATGCCTAGCAAGGTCCCGTATACCAGAGACCTACAGCCAATAGTCAGCTTTAGGCCAGACTACACACAGAAAATATGCTAGGTCGTGTGACTCCTACTCAACTTTCTTCAGAGTTCTCCAAGTCCTACAGCCTGAGCAGAATTGGGCTGTGCTAACAGGCAAACTAGAAGTTTCTTAAAATCGTAAGTGGTCAAGACAAAATCATTGCGGGCTTCTCCTATTACACTGGCAACTAGTGAAAGATAGAAGGTTTGTTTTCTCCTGGCTGTGCTGTTTTGATGCTCTTAGTTTTATGTGGGATGGACAACCTTAGGGCCAGACCCATTTAACCAAAACAGCTTGAGCAGCCAAGAGTAGAAAACTGTGGTACATTCTCTATCATTGAAGTCTCGTTGTAAGACAAGATTCCCAACCACTAGTCCATTCCAGAGTTCCCACACTTCAGAACCACAGGTTCTAAACTAGACTTGGGATCAGCTGTTTTGTAGGTTATTGAACTCGTGGTGGCACACGCCTTTAATCCCAGCACTCAGGAGGCAGAGGCAGGCGGATTTCTGATTTCGAGGCCAGCCTGGTCTACAGAGTGAGTTCCAGG
>NC_034601.1:37350887-37481458 GCF_900095145.1 Mus pahari
AAAGGAGTTATACAGACAAAGTTTGGAGCTAAGACAAAAGGATGGACTATCCAGAGCCTACCCCACCTGGGGATCCATCCCATCATCAGCCACCAAACCCAGACACTATTGCATATGCCAGCAAGATTTTGCTGAAGGGACCCTGATATAGCTGTCTCATAGGAGGCTATTCCAGTGCCTGGCAAATACAGAAGTGGATGCTCACAGTCAGCTATAAGATGGAACACAGGGCCCCCAATGGAGGAGCTAGAGAAATTACCCAAGGTGCTGAAGGGGTCTGCAACCCTATAGACGGAACAACAATATGAACTAGCCAGTACCCCCTGAGCTCATGTCTCTAGCTGCATATGTAGCAGAAGATGGCCTAGTCAGCCGTCATTGGAAAGAAAGGCCCCTTGGTCTTGTAAACTTTATATGCCCCAGTACAGGGGAATGCCAGGGCCAAAAAGTGGGACTGTGTGGGTAGGGTAGAAGGGCAGGGAGAGGGTATAGGGAAATTTCGGGATAGCATTTGAAATGTAAATAAAGAAAATATCTAATAAAAAAAATAAAAAAAAAAATTAAAAAAAAAAAAAAAAAGAATCCTGAGCAGGCTTCCTGCGTGGCAAGGAACCATTCACGTCGGTCAGCACGGTAGTCTCAGGGTCAGGTCTCACACTCAGTAATGTTTGCTTAATAAATAAATAAGCCTGAAACTTCTAGGAGACAACAATAAGATTAAATTACATTTTGGATATCCTGGGAATCCTAAAATGTGCTCCAGGCTATTGACATGGTAGAACAGGAAAGGGAACACTGGCCTATGTCCCATTATTTGTAAGGATCAGCTGCAGGCACTATTTTTAAAAATTAATCATATTACAAATACTTGATAGTAATAAACTAGGAATTTATGATGATAAACAAATTTGACATATTTAATATTTTTTGGCTTTTGGATAGGCCCCCAACAAAAGAGTTAAATTACTGAGACATGGAAATTAATTCAAGAGGTTTTTTGTTTGTTTGTTTGTTTGTTTTGTTTTTTTGTTTTTTTGCTTTATTTTGGTTTTGTTTCCAATGCATAGATATTACTAAATACAAAGACTAGAGGGTTTCTTTGGAATTAGGTTTGTGTGCTTTCTCAAACTTGACTTGTAAAGCTTTATCTAAAGCCACTGTTGAAGCTGCAGAGAGGGCTTGTTAAGAGCACTTGGCTGTTGTTAACCAAAGGTCTTGAGTTTGACTCCCAACAGCCATATGGTAAATACTTTCATCTGAAACTCCTGTTCTAGGGCATTCAATGCCTTCTAGCCTCAGTGGGCCCCAGGCATGGAAGTGGTGCACATTAAGGCAAAACACACACATACACACACACACACACACACACACACACACACCACGAAAATCAAAATAAATCTGTCCCAAAACAATCTGAAGTGTATGTTGTGCTAGTATCTAGCATCTTATTGTGCTAGCATCTAGCATCTTAGGATCCATGGTTGGCTTTAGATAGCATTCTAACCAATAGTCAAGCACTTATAGTTCAGTAAACAGAGTATCGCAGCCAACATTAAGCTCCAGGGAATGATCAAAGCATACGCTGAGCCTTGCTCAGCCTACCCTGTGGAATCTTGGGACAGTTCCTGTCATCAGAGCTCCAAGCCAAAGGGACTCAGCCAGGAGCCCTGTGGTATCTTACTTAGCATTTCCATTTCAGTATCAGAGAAATAAATCAAGGGAGCTTCCTATAAGTATTGGAAATCTGAGGCCATTGGGGGCTGGAAGAAATCACAACTGTGCCTCCTTAGGCACACTCAGAAAGAGATCTGCCTCAGAGCTATGGGACTTAGTCTATTTTATTGGCAAAATTCCCTTTTCATCCATATTTCAATTGCATAAGGATCCATACAGCTGCACTGTTCTTTGGCCTACGCACGATACTATACTTTCCCATCTGCACAAACCCGGAAGTCCCTTTATCTAAGCATTGATTCTATCCACTCTTATTCAATCTTTAAAAAAAAAATATCTTTGCTAAAAACTGCCAAGCTAACTTTTTCAATTACTCTGGCAAGTATTTTCCATTTTCCCTAGGAGACAAAACTGAATGATATGTTTTAGAACCCAGTGGGCAGACCATGATCAGTCAAGCAGTTACAACCAATTTTTATGTATTATTTGTGAAGCAGCAGGTACTTAGTGCAAAGAAAGACTTAGAAAACGGCATAGCTCTTAGTCAGGAAGGTAATGAGCTATGCCAGACAGACAGAGCAGTTTACTTGTAAAATACATCTGCAAGAGGGGAGATTTTAAGCCAGGTGGGAGTCTCACTTTAGGTGATTTTAAATTTGGAAAGGTATTGTAGGGAAAACTTTAATGAGGAATCAATAAGGCTGTTTGTTCACCAAGGAAATGAGGGACAGAGTTATCCAGAGAGATTGGCAAAAATTTCATGTCCATGCAGTTATTTGTTTCAGGGAACTGACAATATCTTGCCTGGTGATATGATTATTATATCATCTTTTCTGTTGCTTTGGGGTGTTGAATTATATGTTTATTTCTCATAAACTCGGAGACCAGTGATCATTCCTAGCAGAGTACATGGCACATAATACATGCTCAATAAACGTTTGGGGTCTATGTGAATGAAAGCTTAGTTATTTCAAGGTTGATGTGTACTGAAAAACATTTGGGAGAGCAGAGTTAGCCTATAGAGGGAAGCCAGGAAACAGAAACTCTAAGGCACATGGAGTGTATATATTACTGTAGGATCGAAAATGTAATTCCTCATGCCACATTTTGAAAAGATTATACCAAAAGTTAAGTAGCATTTTTTCAGATTATGTTGACCCTAGCTTTGGGTTCCTTATAGAGGTGGACTTGTGCACAAAATTTTTCTCTTATTTGTATTATACACATGCAAATTAATTTGCATTCTGCAAAAGTCTTTATTCTACAGATTTTATGCAATACCGGCAGAGTTGCAGAAGTGCTTCTGCGATTTCATAATTCACTAAGGGTACAGCTGTATATGGTTTGCCCTGGGCAGATTATAAGTAATAGAAGCAAGCATAGAGACAAATTAAATAAATAGCAGACAGAATCAAATAGGGGACACAAACAGAAAATGAGACTGAGGTGGGAATAAAATTCCATCTCCTTAGTGGTTCTCTAGGCATGCAGAACTTGAGCACATGGAGGACAGCATGTTTCAAGTTATGTGGCTAGCTGCTCTGGGCAGCATCACAGCCAGTTCCTGATGTTCTCACTGAATGCAATCATAATTAGGCATAGTTCAGTTGTTTTCTGGGGTGGACTAACAAATTAGGCTGTAGAAGTATATTCATTTGAGATTGTGTTTCTGCTCCCAGAATAAAATAGACAGAATGAACAGCATTCATACTTTGCAGCATCTTTAGGTACAATGATGGGGGCACAGTGACACTTAGGATGCTAGGCCCCCTCAGTGGGAGGCGAAGAAAAATTGGATTGATTTCACTGGGACCATCACTGCCACACAAACATATTGGTAACTCCTTTTATTTATTTCCTGTGGTGTCTTTTTTTCAGAACTCTAGAGTTGAACCCCCAAAATGTCTTCCAATCCATCTCCCCCAACTAATTTACCGAATAAGGCTAGAAACTGATTTGTGGAAATTCATTGGCGTCTTTAGAGGATGTCAAGGGAATCTTGACTTCCTGAGATACCAAATTCAGGTTTCTCCTCAACAGGATTCTGACTAGAAATAACATGGTAACCATAGAAACACCCATTCAATGAATGGCCATGGGAGACATGACAGCACAATTCCATTCAAGAAACAAAAAAAGCAGGCAGAATTCCTTGCCAAATTTGATATAGAATAGGATTTTTCCCCCCTAACACAAAAGCATCATATAATACACAAAGAAGGGGTATTGGGGGGGTTGAGGGTTTTTGTTTGTTTGTTTTTGTTTTCATTTTGACTTTCACAACAGTAAACATTCTTTACCTCTCCTCTATTCAACAAATATTTTTGAATTCCAGTTGCATCCCGGGTACTGTTTCAAGCACTACAGTAAGCATAGCACTCCAAGGCTCTGTTGTCAAATGGAGGGCAGAAATAGCAAGTATATGGTCGCTGTGTAAGGAAGTGAGGGAGGCGAAGGGAAAGAGAGCAGGGGAAGAAGAGATGATGTCATAGCAAACTGCAAGTGGGTGGAGCAAAGGCACTTCCATGAAAAGGGGAACGCTGAACTGTGAGGTAACTGACAGCGGCCAGGAAATGGAGTCCACTTCTTTCTTCCCTTTAAAGTTACATTTATTGATTTGTTGGTTTGTTTGTGTGAGGTGGGGGTGGCTAGGCACGTGCAGCATGAAGCAAATGGACTTGAAGGAGTCCACTCCTCCAGCAGTGTAGGTCCCAGGAATCTGTTTGGGCAGCAAGCATCTTTACACGAAGAGCCATCTCACCAGTCCTAAAATAATTTCTTCTTATATATTTGACAGACAAAATTACTTATGGAAAAGCTCTGTATAGGGAGTATACTTCAGTGACGGTTTAGTAATGGTCCTGGACAAACAGGCAGAAGCCAATGATGCCAAAAGAGATCAAAGATCGATAAGAGTGATGGACATAGCTCAGGTCATACACGAATGCACAATTCATAAAGAAAAAAGAACTTGGGTTTTACCTTTAAGAGTGAGAGGACCCTAATCAGATGAAGTAAATGATCTGTCTCAAGCTGTAGAATGACAGCAATACCTGAAACATGAAGATTAGCTTCCACTAGCGTGAGTCAAGATACGACCTTGCAACAGGATAATAAAACCAAGCAACAGTAGTATTCGCGATATATTCTAAAGATAAAGTGACAAAATTTACTGATGAACTCCAGTGGCTAGGATGATGTGTGACTGGCATTAGGACAAATAAGCGCACCCATCAACTTAGAAAACTGGCCAATTAAATTCACTTACTTTTCCCAGAGAAAACTGAAACTTAGAGAAATGAAATTAACTGCTATGGCTTCTCATAACAAGCCCATTCTGCATCTGTATAGCGGACTTCTTCCATGGGGCTTTCGTTGATCTTTTAATGTATCAAATCGACTTGGTCATAGTCTCTAATTATCCAGTTTAACCCTAGTAGAACCCTGATTATTTGATTGAAGCATATGGTAAGTTGGCTACAGAAATATTATGATTCATACTTCCTGCATGATTGGGGTAGATGAAGGATGACAAGCTAGACCTTAAGTATTGAGATAAAGCGTCCCTGATGGAGACTATCTTCTAGTGAAAGAAACAGGTCCCCAGTGGGCCATGTACTACAACTTTGACATCAGCCATGGCACTATTGGATAATGATGGAACTCTACAGGTGTTGACTGCTGACAGAGATTTGGGTCATTGGAATGAGCCTTGACGTGGATGTTGAAACATTAGCCCCTCTGTTTCTCTGTTCTCTGGCCACCATGAGGTGAGTATCTCTGTTCCTCCACATGCTCTTCCCCTCTTTGCCTTACCACAGGTCCAAAGCCGTAGGGTTTACTGACCATGCACTGAGACCTCTGAAACCTAAGACAAAGCAAACCATTCTTTAAGCTTTATATCTCAGTTTGTCAACAGTGATGGAAAGCCCATATCTAAGAATTCCAAGCTTGTTCTTGATACATACCCAGCCTTATTAAACTCAGATTTGTGTCCAAAGCCCTTACAAGCCAACAGACTAAAGCTATTGAGCTAAATGTGCTAGTGTGGCAGAGTACTGCTCTAAGTCTCTGGCTGAACCTTGACTGATACAGTGCTGAGGTGAAATTCTTCTATTGTAAGATCCCAAAGAAAAACAAGTGATCAGTCACCTACTAAAGTTAAAACTAAGTTTTATGGTCCATTTCTACTTGTTTTAGACAAGAATAAGATAGTTCAAAATAAATGTTTTCGTACTTATGAAAATAAGATAGCTCACATGAAATTTAATAAGAAGATGCATGATGAGATTTTAAAAAATGATTGCCAAGTTGGCAATGTGAAAGAATCACTTCAATAGTGAAAAGAATAAGAAGCAATGGCTTTGCAATTCTTTCCCTTTTGCTACCCATGCTTCTGTATTTATGTTCCAAAGTTTCCATCTTGGTTTCTAATCTTCCTTTAGAGTGATTCCTGGGGACATATCTATGTAGTCAGTATTCACTGAAGTCACAGGGATACTAATCACTGTCAGAAAAATACACTGATACTGTATTGCACACATATTGAACTGTTTCAAGAGTATGGCATAACTAGATGTTCTGTGAAACCTTCTGATCATAGTGATGGATGAGACCTAGCATCGAGGAAAAGGGAGTTGACACCAGAATATGTGTTTTCCTGGTCAGGATGAATCACTGCCATTTCCGGGATAAATAAGTTCCAAAATAATCAGCTCCCCCTTCTATGGCTGTTTGATGTATTTGAAAGATGAAACAGCATCTGAGACTCCGTAATTATTTGCATTGTTAGCAGATGCAAAGATCTGTGAGTCTCTCATCAGGTAGAGTCTAGGGGACTGATCTGTGGGACAATGACAAGGGCTGGGAGATGGGCTGGACCCGTCTCACTGTAGGTGGCATTAACAGCTGGTTAGTGAGAACCAAGGCCATTGAGTCATCCTTGGGAAGTATTTATGCAATGGATCCATTATGCCAATGCTGTGGTGATCGATGATAGAGGCTGGGTGACATCAGATGGCTGAGTCATTTTGTCTACTTAGCTATTTACTGTCTCTTCCTTGATGAACAATATCCTATGGGTATTATCATGAACTCCTAAGGCATTTAAACTCCTTCTGAACGGGAGGGAACTTCCTGTATTTCCTTTTTTTTTTCTTACCTCCAATGATTCCTTTTTATTTTGCAAAAAGGAGAGACACCTGTGGCCTCCTGACATTGTTCACTGGGACTTTATGGGACTCAAGGGTTATGGAAGTGCTTTCTCAGCTAACAGCTACATAGACAGATGACCTGTGTATGAAAGAGTCTTGTCCTCTTCTTTTGTCAGTTGATGAGAAGGTTCTTTATGTGGCCCCAAGAATGAGCTGAGGGAAAGAAATTAACACAGTAACTATCATGAAAGTCTGTGGCAATTCCCACCTATATGTGTTTTCTTGTTCTGCTTGTTTGCAAACCTACCAATAGCCCTTCCATTTCACAAGGAGTGGCTATTGGTTCAGCCCACCCTTATAACTTAATGGATCAGAGGGCTCACATGAACAATTTTTAAATGCATGGTTAACTGATAGTGATATTCTTCTCTGTCAAGTCCCAGTAACACAGTCAGAATAATTTTCCAATAATAGTTTGGACTCCAGCTCTCTCCTGTAGAAGAGATTGTCTTGCTTGAGAATCTTAGGAGTTCGTGCTGTAATTTGCCTACTGGGGTTTTCCAAAACCTTCAGACAGTTTTTCACATCATACATACATAGCATTAGTTCTTCAAGACCATATGTTTCAGACAAACTACAGAGCCTTTTCTTATTCAGAGTTTTAATTAAAGTTAGTCATCTTCTCTGTTGCTTGGGGCATGGGTTATGGCCTGTGCCAAGTATGAAATATGCTATTCTCAGAAACCACAGAGGCCTCAGAAGTGGAAAATGTGAAATGCAATATTCTCTTCTTCTTTTTTTTTTCAAGTGAATATCTGAATATGTTGAAAATAACTATAGTTCTTAAAAGTACATGTTATACTCCTGAATGATCATGACATTTATCTTCCATTCTTTGAAGTACATGTATTTTACCAAGGTCTCCAAAGTGCTTCTCATTTCTTATCCAGCTTAATTAACCAGTGCCATCACAATAATGTTCTTTAGAAGAAAAACAAACAAAAAAATTTAGAGGTTGGAGGGGTACTTCAGGGATAGGGCACTGCTTATCTTCTACAAGGCCCAAGTCTCATTCCCAATACACAAAAAGGAAGAGAAATAATCTTAAAAAGCACTTATATTCTTTGGGACTCTAATGTAACGAAAGGCAGAAAAGTAAATGCTACTACATTCATTTCCAAAGGAAGACACTGATCCTGATATATCTTCCTGAAAATGACTAGAAAGATCAATTTCCAGATTAATGAATCTAGAACTGTTAATTAGTGCTAACAGTGTTATGGTAGCACAGCCATTGTAAATGGGACTCTTACTTAATTGTAAGTAGAGCATTACCGTCCACTGAGATCTACCCAGGTGCTCTAGAAACTACATTGGTGATAGAGGTGGAGGACTCAGTGAAAATCAAACAGACAAACAAAAAACTGTGGCTCCATCAGGTTTCTCTGTGTATTGAGAGCAGTCTCATTCAGTAGAAAGAACAAGCTGCTGGTTCAAGGGCCAATGAGCAAGCATAAGAGCCCACCACGTACCCAGCAGACTCACTTTGTTTTGCATTTGATGACTAGGAAAGCATTACCCACTGACTCCTGAACCCAGCGAAGTCACTGTGAAAGGATTCAGATCTCCAATTATTGATTGGTTCTCATAGATGTCCGCTGCATGTCCCTAGAAATTATTATCAACTTAGACTTTTTGAACATTAATGAAAATGATTGCAAAGCCTCTCTTATCCAAGATATAACTACTAGGTATTGGCTCCTTGAGGAAGAACCAAGTGCCTATACTTAAGAAATACTTGATATGAGATTATAAGTTACTTTTTCTTCGATACCTATCTTAACTATTAAGCAGTGAAATCTAAAATTGACAACTGACTCTGTTTCCTAAATCTGGATAAGGGATTGTGACCTTACCACAAATACTCACAAAACTCCTGCTATCTGCCTTTAACTGACTTGAATAAATCTCTCAAGCATATCTTCGATGGTTGACTATAGGTACTCTATTATTCATCTCCATGGACCACTGTAGGCCAGGCTTTTCTGGCTATTATTCAGAAGTGATCACAGTATTAGTTACTTTCCTGTTGCAGTGGTAATGTATCACAACTAAAAGCAACTTAGAGGAGACAAGTGTTTACTTAGTTTACAGTTCCAAAGAGAGTAAGATCCATCGTGTTGGAGAGGCATGAAGCAGTCTGGAAGCAGAGGTCTGCATATAGGAAGCAGAGAAAGAGAACAGTAAATGAGGCCTCAAATCCTGACCATGGTAGCTTACTTCCTCCAGCAAGGCTCTACCTCCTGAAGGTTTTGTAACCTTCCTAAAGAGCACAGCCAGTCTACAACCAAGTATTCAAGTTCATAAGCCTATGGAGGGGATTTCTCATTCGAACCACCAGACCCACTTATAATTGTGACCATGTTGTATCCAATAGTAGAAATTGAGCACTGGGTACCTATTGCTTTAGCATCTCCTTTGTTTCTGCTGGGGTTCTCCACCCTGTAAGAGCACCTTCCTGCAGTCCCTGGCCTATAAACGACTGCCACTACATACTTCTTGATGAATTCACTTCCCTTTCCCATCAATACCTTCTTCATCACCCAGTAAATGGAACCCTGTGGATTCCTAAGTGGAACATGGTTAAGAGGCAGATTTCTGCTTTATACAGCATGTCTCTTCCAATATAAAGAGTTCTGTGAACTTTTCGAGCCATTATTTTTACATCATGAGCCATGATTTTAGACTATTTATTATTCAGTATGACCTGTAGCTATTCCTAAACTTCTAAGTTCTAGTCTAGCTGCACCTTAGCATGTTTTACTGTGCTCTTTGTAAGCATTAAGTCCTACACCAATGGAAAGTGCTTCCATATTAATAAATTCTCTTTCATACAAATTTCTTTCTTAACTCTCACTACATTACAATATACTCCTGGGTTCTACAGGCCCAAGTTTTCCAGGCCCTGCAGGGTGGAGGCATGTGTTCATTTTCTCTCCTACTAGTTAAATTGTAGCAGCATGATCATTGCTATTGGCCTAGTGGTCAGGAAGATGATAGAAAACAGAAGCAGGGGAGAAGAAAAAAGAAAAGTAGGATCCATGATATTGTAATTCAAGGGAAAATGATAGCTTTCAGGAGCAAGGAACAGAGCTCTTCTGTGACTCAGAGGAAATCAAAGGTTCACGATCTTTAAGTATTGCAGCCAGTGCGCATCTGAAAGGTAAGACTGGGCTACACATTAAGTTCCAGGATAAAGTGGGCAAGAGTGGGATAGTGCCTCACAAAGTGTGATTCTTTCCAAATGCATCAACCTAGATGAAGTATTCCAAAACTAGAAGCTCATGCCTTTCCAGGTAAAGTCATATCTCAAGGGAGCAGACGTCTCAGGATTAGCATGTTCATCCTCTACAAAACCCTACTACACTTAAAATTATGCTCTAAGTTTAGTCCCAAGCTACTCTACCCACAATCTCTTTGTATTTCACAGTTTGCCCTAGATGTTAGGTTTATTAATCTCAGTCCCTCATTATTTTTCTCAAATGCCTTAGCAGCACATACCCAAAGCCATCTGAACCCATGATCTTTAATAACATCTATTTTCTATAGCCTCTCAGTTGTTAGTACAATCACTGGGCTGCTGATAGGAGATGTAACCTGTGCCCTATGGCAGTATATCCAGTGGTCGTCAAAATCTTACACTGCACCTGTAAAAGGGTTCTGACTGCCAGGCAGCCAAGGGATGACATAGCTGGAACTGCTCTGGTATTAATGCTTTATAAGAGGCTTCTCACAAAACAGACTGTGAGTTAGAGAGTCAAATGTATATTTATAGAAAGGATTTGAATCTGATTTATGGATATAAGAAAATACTTGTTAGGATGTAAGGGAACAGGATTAGACAAAGGGAGATGCTGCAAAGCAATGCCATTCTAACAGATGATTAAACCAACCTATGAGAGAAGGCTTTAGTCTCTTCAAGGGGAAAAGCCAAGTTCTCTGGAAGCTAAATTTTAACTCCTTTGAGGTTCTTCCCAAGGCTCAGGTCCAGACCTTCCCTGAACAAGAACTAGCTCCCGTTTGTCCTTTCATCAGGACCTCTGTGAAAGCTTTGGATCAACCCAACTCTCAACACGGTATTAAACATTGTGTGTGGTTAGGGTTTCTATTGCTGTAAAGAAACACCATGACTTCAGCAATTCTTACAGAGGAAATTATTTCATTTGGGCTGGCTTACATTTTCAGAGGTTTAGTCCATTATCATCATGGCCAGAAGCATGGTGGCATGTAGGCAGACATGATGCTAGAGAAGGAGCTGAGACTTCTACATCTTGATCCACAGGCAGTGGAAAGTGACTGTGTGTCATACTAGGCATAGAAGACCTCATAATCCACCTGTAACGCTTCCTCCAACAAGGCCACACTTCCTAATAGTGACACTCCCCATGACCAAGCTTTCAAACATATGAGTCTATGGGTCCATTCATATTCAAACCACCACACACTCATTTTTTGCTTAGCTATAGGACATTCAATGCCTTCAAATGTAGAGTGTAAGAGGGAGATGGATATAGGACCAACTGCCTGGGAAGTTATCAGATCCAGAAGGGGTTTTTATGACAATGGCAACCTTCATAGTACTTACTACCCAAATAGTATCTTAACATATAATTCTGAATTTCAAAGAGAAGATCTTGCAGAATTATCCAATGAATGAAACCAAGTTGAGAGGCATCAGGGAAAGGTGAATCACTTGAGTTTGAGATTCAGTTCCATATACAGTAGAGAAAAGGCCCTCCCCCAATTTCTCGGGCTCTGAACCCAAATTTCCTATCTTCCCATGACTGTTACAAGGAATGAACCTGAAGTTCCATTGAAAGCAGTGAAACAGCACTTGTCACACTATAAGCTTTCAGCCCATTTCATTTATTATTATCATTAGTATATGAATGGGGATTTAACAGTGACTGGATAAAGGAGGATTTGTAGAAGAAAAGGAGAAAGATAATAGGCTATCATAGATGGCATGTGAAGGAATTGGGGCAGAATGGAGATTAGACTTCGGACTCTTTATATAAACTTTTCTCTGCATATGTCCACCTAGATGCCACATGGGCTCCTCAACTTCACTAATTGTAAATTCATTAACTTCCTTACCTATCCATTGCTTCCATGATCTTCTTGTATTTCAGTGAATATGTCAGTGAATATTTCAGTCACTTCCTTTTTAGGCTCCATCACCAGTTCCAAACTCCCATTTTGATGCTGATTCCCTAAAACTTAAGGATTATCCTCATTACTCCTTTCTCAATCAACCACTAGCAAGCTATCCCACCGCAAAATGTCTTACAGATATATTTTCTGTGACATTAACATTACTCATTGGTTTCCTTGCCCCCATCTTTATCTTGTATAGTACTGTGTGTGTGTGTGTGTGTGTGTGTATGGGGGGTGTGTGTGTGTGTGTGTGTGTGTGTGTGTGTGTGTGTAATGTGCAATGTGCAAACTCTACAGTGGCTTTCCATTAAGTCCAACTTTGTTTATAGCTAACAAAGTTCTTAGGTATCTGTCATACATTAGCCTATGAAACATCATTCCTGCAATCACTTTACATTCATCCCATATACTGGGCATGTATAATTATCACATGTTTCTCAAACTCTGCTCCACCCACCCCCCAAATACCTTGACCTCTTCTCCATAGGCTTGAAGAAACCATCTCTTAGATTTGCCACTCTTATTTCCCTGTATCTTCTCATCAAAAATATTAATCTTCCAAGTTTTGCAACAGCTAACTTCTACAGAGCTGTCCAAACCCTGCTTCTCCTTTCAGTACATACATAAGGCACTTATCATTTTGTTTGTTCTCTCCCCCTCCCCCAGCCAACAGACTTTTTGGGTTTTAATTGCTGTGTGTCTTTCTCACAGGAGAAGGAATGAAAGTTCATCCAAGAATCTATAGAATCCTTATTACAATGTAATAGAGAAGTCATTGGGCATTTGAAACTACTGAGCCCTTTAAACGGATCTTCTAGGCTGGTGTGTAGCTCACTGGCAGAGGGGCTGCCTAGTGTACCTGTACTGGATTCATTTCCCCATTGTCACCAAGGTGGGGGCCAAAATATAAATAAAAGGATGGCAAGAAGATGGCTCTGTTAATAAGGGCACTTGTGGCACAGTATGAGGACATGACTTTAAATCCCCGGGGCCTGGGTAAAAGGTGAGGCATGGACATACATGCCAATATCCCCAGTGTTGTCAGGCAGAGACAGAGAACCCCTGGGACACAGTGGACGGTCAGCTGAGCAAAAGAGCAAGCTTCAAGTCAGTGAGAGAAGCTGTCTTAAGAGACTAAGGCAGAAAGTGATGGAGCAGGGTATCCAACATCCTCCTTTGGTTCTTGCTGTGTTTATGGCCATGGATACCCACATACACATCACACACACACACACACACACACACACACACACATGGTGGGAGGAGGGAGGGAGGGAGAGAGAGAGAGAGAGAGAGAGAGAGAGAGAGAGAGAGAGAGAGAGAGAGAGAATGTAGTTTCTCTAAATTAAAAATGTACTTACTTAAAAAGCATACGCCTTAATGTAAAGTCCTAGTGTTGAAAATGAATGTAAATATCTAATTAACAAAAGTTATGTTGGTTCTCTACTGTCCTGGTTAGCTTTGTTAAGTTGACACAGCCTAGAGGTATCTGAGAGGAAAGCCTCCACTGAGGAATTGGCTTCATCAAATTAGACTAGAGGCCTATTTGTGGGCCTCATCACTTTGCTTATCAACTCATTTGGGAGGACTCAACCCACTAAGGAACACACTCCTAGGCTGAAAGCTAGTTACCCAGGAGTCTGTGAGGTAGCCAAAGAGCAGGCCAGCAAGCAGCATTCTCCCATGGCTTCTGCTGCACTTCTTCTCTGTGAGTGAGCTCCTGTTGAGTTCCTGCCCTGCCCCGCCCCGCCCCGCCCCACCCTGCCCTGCCCTGCCCTGCCTCCATGATGGACAGTAACCTGGAAGTATAAAGTGAAATAAACTTTGTTCCCTCACGTTGCTTTTGGTCAGAGGGTTTTATCACAGCAACCGAATGAAACAAATATAAGTGGAGATAAGGTTTTGGATATATTGAGTTAAATAAAATAAAAAAAAAATTAATTCCTCCTTTTTACTATACAAAACGGAACTAGTAGAAAAAGCATCTAACCAGCACCTGCCTTGCATCCTACTCCTCTTGGCCAGATTGATGGAGAAGACACACCTTTCCAAAGTGAGGGAAATTGAATTTGATTTACAATTCTACCCCTTAGTAGTAATTACTCTTCATGTCTCCAGTATTATCAAGGGTGGGGCAGAAAATATTCATGTTGTAGCATGCATATTTCCAGTGGGTTTACAGCTGTTGTGGTTTTTATTTTTACAGCTGTTGTTATGTTGTATATTTTGTTTCATACTTCTTCATGCTATAAATCCTTAATAAGTCATTTTTACATAAAAAAAAATCCCTGTAGTGACATGTAATTATATGCCCAATAGTTAATTAATTACTAAAGTTTCTAAAACTGTTTCCAGTTGGGCATATGCTGTGTACGTACCCTAATGTACGGAGCTCCTTTTCCCTGTCTGATGAGGCTCCAAGCAGACAGAACCTATCATGTTTGCTTGTGTAGTTGATGAACAATTCAGTAAATATACAACCAATGAATCAATCAACAAATCAATTACGGTATCATAAAACTGTCAAATGGTCATCGTTAGACCACATAAAAAATCTTCTATTTTAATTATTACCATAAAAGGCTCCTCAACTCACTTTTCTTTAAAGAGTATCATTGCTTTGCAAAATATTGTTGTCAGGTGAAAATGTATATACCACAACCGGACCAATAGTTTTCTGACAGACAATAGCAACTTGTCACTTATTGAAAAACTGGATTGAGAAATGCTGTGATCCAAACAATATATACTTAAGTAAATTTGCCTGAACAGTGGTATGAAGTTAGGAGGCAAGTAATTCTACTGTGAGGTAGGTCCCAAGGTAGATCAAAACTTGATAAATATTGGAGAGAGCAATCAAACAACCAGGTCCCAGAGATGTAAAAAGCAAAGTCAAAATAGGAAAGCAAAAATCTACATAAGGACAGTTTGCCAATGACTCGGTTTTATGACACTTGTGTGTAGCTCAGAGCCTGGACTCAGGGAGTGATGTGTGAATATCTGTTCTTTGGATAAACAAAAATAGGGGACGCTAAGCGTTATGTGATGGGGATCAAGTCTGCCCTGATCAGGGCGGAGCCAAGCACTTCACTTTGTGCCTAATGCAAAGTGCATGCTAAATTTTAGTGGTGGCCCCAGTGAATGAACAAATGATACAAATAAAAGGAAAAAAGGAAAGGAGACAGGAGACAATCTTGGAGCAACCAATGCCTTTAATCATGCCTTTAATCATGGATTAATTAATTAATCATGCCTTTAATCATGGATTAAAGTATAGATGTGAATCTGCACTTTCCTTGTTTGTATCCTCTTTTTTCCCATGGGGTTATCTCACACTGTAGTAGAGCTATTTGTACTCTCAAGAACTAGTGAACATGTGGGCCAGGTAGTCCTACCTAGGAAATATTGGCGGAGTTACCAACAATGGAAAAATATTAGACAAAGTCAAACTTGCACATTCTGAAATTTAGTTGGGATAGTCCTTATCTAAGCTGATTGTTTTGTGATTGCATATTTTCTTTTTAAGACAGTCTTAGGGGTATTTTGGGTTTATACCAAAACAAAGAGGAGGCTGCAGTGACATTCCACACACACCTTGCCCCAGCATTCACTCTATCTCCCCATTGCTGACCTGAATATTATTCTACAAACTGATTTACCTGTCATGCATTAAGCCTACAATTTCCTACTCGCTAAGATTCTCTGGAGCACCACATTGCTCACAGTAGTATTGAAGAGCATTTTATACCTTCAGAAATGTCATAACTGTGCAAAGCTGGGATCAGTGTGGAACAGGATGTGAGGTAGTACTATCAACTCTGGGTCCTAGGATTACAAAGCCTTACTGGAAACCACCAGGACTACACACCCTATAACAAGTAATTACATCCAACTAAGGTTGAAATTTTAAAAGTTGCAGTTTAGGCCTGGAAAGATGGCTGCTCTTACAGAGGAATAAGTTCAGTTCCTAGCACCCACATGGTGCCTCACAATCGCCTGTAACTCCTGCTTCAGGATATTCACTGCCTTCAAGGTCACCACATGGTACACATGCATACCTAGAAGTAAAGCACATATACACATAAAAATTAATGTATAAACTTTTATTTTGCAATTTACATATTTTACTTTATAAAAACAGCTACTAAATTCTTAGGACAGTTCATTGACATAATAAACAATTATTTGATATTATATTGTTCAAAAGGTCTATGGAAAAATGTACTTAGACACTAAGAGAATTTAAGGACTCTGTGCCTAGAGTTCTTTTTTATATTGTATTGAAAGCTGTCTTAAACATTAAGGAGAATTTTTGAAAGGGTTTAGTGGGTAAAATACCTTCATGATTTAAAAAGGCATCTAGTAAAAAAAGTATAGAAAGTAGATTTTCATGTTACCCTTTCATGTATAAATCCTATCATATAGACTATTAATTTCACCTCTTTAAAAATGTGTTATATTTTGTTTAGTGTGTGTGTTTGTATGCACATGTAAACATATGTACAGGTCAGAGGACAATTCATGGAAATTGATTTTCTCCTGAAGCCATGCAGAACCCAGGGATCAAACTCAGGCCATCAGACCTGGTGGCAAGCATCTTTATCTGCTGAGCCATGGCACTAGCCCTGTAATTTCCCCTCTTGACACCCATCTTCCTTCTCTTACCCTTTCCATTTGGTGTTGTAACTATTATGGTATCTGTATCATTATTCCCAGGACAGATTCTCATTTTAGCTACCCAGGGACTTACTGGTACACTGGTTCTCAACCTTCCTAATGAGGTGGCCCTTTAATACAGTTCTTCATGTAGTGGTGACCCCCAACCATAAAATTATTTTTATTGCTACTTCATAGCTGTAATTTTTCTACTGTTGGGAATCATTATCCGATGTTTTTAGACAACCCCTGTGAAAGGGTCATTTGACCCTAAAAGGGGTCACAATCCACAGGTTGAAAATAGCTGTGCTACCTCGTGCTTCTGGGATGTCGAATGGGCAAAGGAAACATTTATGAATGATTTTATTCTACAAAACAGATATTTTGGTCAACTTTGAGCAACTGTCATTCATTTATGTAACGAGAAAGAAGCATTATAAAGGAACTGACGGAAGGTTTGGGTTGAGATAAAACAACTTCTACACAAACGTCTTTCAGGAAGAATGCCTATTCTGAACTCACAGAGACTATGGCACCAGTCTAATTCAGACAGAGCATGGCACTGAGATGGGGAAGTGGACCAACACATGTGTTCCTGTCCCAACCAAGGACTTCTCTTAATTTGCTAACCATTGGCAAAGGAAATAATTTCTCCAAGGGAGTCTCACTGTATATATAAGCCACAGTTAAGGGCAAGCCCCATGCCCAGTGGTAGACGGCCAACACAAAAAGAACTCAGAGGGATTTTCAAAGATTTGTGTCTCACATCCCTTTTTCTGGGAATATTTTTTTCACCTTACTGATTTGCTTGTAAATTATAGTTTCTGATTTTGTGTTTTCATGGTTGGTGTGTGTGTGTGTGTGTATGTGTGTGTGTGTGTGTGTGTGTGTGTGTGTGTGTGTGTTTCTCAAGCTCTGTTTCTTCTTTCTTTCTTTCTTTCTTTCTTTCTTTCTTTCTTTCTTTCTTTCTTTCTTTCTTTTGTTTTATTCCTGTTCATCTTTTTACTTGCCTGTTTATTTTCTTAAGAGAGAAAAGAAGAAGGCATGGTGTTGGAAAAGTAAAGATGTGGGGAGGATCTAGGAGCAGATGAGGGAAGAAAAACATAATCAGAATATATTGTACAAAATAACTTTATTTTCAATCAAAGAAAATTCCTTACTGCTATAATACTGTGGAAGATACTGTAACTTGCTTCTCTGGTATTCCTTAAAAACAACAAGGTGCTCTCTGCTCTACATTTGGGTGAAAAGACCAGGTGCACAATCTAAGCTCTGGAACTCAGAAGCCTTTCTGTGGAGCACTAAACAATTCCAGTATTGTTCTCAGGCCAAGCAGAAAATTAGCTCAGAGCTGACAAGCCCAATATTATTACTATCTTTAAAAAAAATACTCACAAAATAAGTGTGTGCACATGTGTGCTGGGAGGGAGTGTGTTAGGTTACCATTTGTCGTCGTTCATGTCTGGAAAATTGAAGGGTGACCTATTCTGATCCTTGGCTAAAGTTCCACAGAGGAGTGAGCCAGGACACACAGTTCAGACCAGACCCTTAAATTCTTTATGTCACCGGGCTCTGTGAACATTAAACTCATTGCCTCCTGGGAAAAGAAAGGGACACTTGACATATAAGAACAATCTTGTAACAGAGAAAAGGAACCTCAGGATTGTCTTTCTGAGATCATTGCTCAGGGACAAGCCCCAGGTGTGGAGAAACATTGATATTACTTGGTTCACAGAGGAGATTATGACAAATGCAGTCTTGGTGACAAAATGATGAGGTGCTGTAGGCCTGCACCTGGGCTCTGAGGTCAGCCTCAGGGTGAAGAAAACAATGTGCTTGCCTCTGTAGAGGAGGTAGAACATTAGCAGTTATTTTTCCTTGAGCGCTTATGAGCCATCTCCTCTCCTGGTCAGAATAGCCCCTTGTTTCTTTCAACCCATTTTATCTACATACTGTTCAGGGAAGGGCAGATGGAGAAGCAGCCCTGGAAATTCCAAATATATAATTCATGTTCAAAATGACACTGCAGGTACAACCCAGGTTGGAAAGAGGACATTTACCTGGTACAATAGGGGAGAAGGATGTACCAAAAAAGACATGAGTTGGCCAAGGGAGAAGGGGAGGAAGAGAGGTGTGACCTCCACAGCTACCAACTTGAAAAACTGATCTATCCGCTAAGAATAAAGGACCCATGGTAAAAGAAAAGCTGGATAACTATAAATGTCAGGTGCAAACTGGAGAAAAAAGTAAAAATAATCCTTAATACAAAGGAAGTCGCTACACTGCCCCCTATTCCTATCAGCTTCTTATCCTATTTGATCAGGACAAATCGGTAATGCTATAAGACGAGATTCCCTCCATCTCCAGAGTCCAGCAATACAGACTACTACGTAACTAACTGATCTTAGTCTTCTAGAAATACTACCAAATGCTCAGATTTTGAGCTCATCTAAAAATATTCTAATTCGATAGATCTGGAAAGGAACCCTAGAGGTGAATTTTTAGCTAAGCAATTCATGTCATGCTGATGTGAGGCCAAAGATTAGTCTTTGAGAAACACCACAGTGGCCAGGCAGCTCCTCTCTCTTTAACTTAGCCCTCAGGGGAGCAGGGCATAGGATTAATAGATGTTTATGAGGCTGATCCAAATAAGAAGGGAGACTTTAGACTGTAGAGTAAGAGCAAACAAGTTTTTCTCCTCAAGGGTTTCCTCTAACTGGGAAGCCACAAAGGATGGCAAAAAATATCCCAAGGAAGTGACAAGAGACTATGAATTTGACTAAACTGCCCACTGGCTGTTCACGTAAGTTGAAATATCAATTGCAATGACATAAGGGTCAGATCCAATACAGTTCATAGAGTTGCCGCTTGTGTTGTCCCTAAGAACTTTTGAATCTTTCAACAGAGGCAGCTAGAGTATCATTCTTTCCAGGACTTTATGGGGAATCATTTTTAATCTTACAAGACCTGCCTCTGACTTTGTTGAACTAAGGCAATACGAACAGGGAGCAAAGAATAAGGAGTCAGACCACGGTGATTTTGAATCCTGCTTTCTCCATTAGATGAACACTTTAGGTTTCTAATGTCCTTGAAAACCTCAATTTCCTCTGAAGATGTTAACACTTTTGTAGGGATAACCTAAAATTCCATGCTTGGCCCAGCATGTGGGTAGTCAGAACATGACCACTGTAGCAGAGCTGAGAGACCTGCCGGGAGCTGTCTAGGGAACAGTTTCCCAAAACTGAGTCTTTATTGTACACACTTATGCAAAGGGAAGCAATCATTTGTATCGCATTTATTACTTCTATTCCACCTTCCTAACACAGAAATGCAAACAATACAGAGACTTTAGGGGGCATCACAACCATGGCCTCTTTCTCGTTGGTGTTGACACCCACTGAGAATCTTAGGACCATCACTCATTGGACACAGGCCAACACACTGAGGATTATAGCCCCCTTTCCTCTGGTATATTCTGAAAGGGGTAGTTTGTATTTGTGTAATAGTAAAATAGCAGGATAGCAAGGTCGAAAACATTTAATGATCGATACAGTGTGCTTCCATTTTATTTCTCTAAGCATATTGACTAACAGTAACTATCATTTATCACCACCATACGCACACTAAAGAAAGAACACACTAGCATTTTAAAAGGGGAAGAAAAGGCATAACACACACACACACACACACACACACACACTCACACACAGGCATATAATGCATTACTGTTCATGTATGTTTGTTTCATCTTGAAGTAAAAGGATTTCAGCTGAATCAAGTATTTCATAGGTTAGATGCTTCCTTGGATGTGTATTTTTATCGCTGTGAAGCTTTTTTTGGTTCCTGATTAGTTTTATCCATAGATCTCTCCACTGTAAAGGACACGCCCGTGTTAGTGATTGAATATAGTCTACTCAGGATCATCTGCTCTAAAGTTTAGTAATTAACTGGAGACCACGGTCCCTTTTCCCATGGCCAGATTTCTTTATACTCATTTCAACACCACGCTAGCGAGCATCTATTATATGAAAGGAGGCGGCTCTTGCTGATGGAGGCAGATAAGAAGAGCATTAACCCTGATGAGTAAACCGGTCTGAAGGCGAAGAGCAGTGGAAAGAGTGTGGGCTGAAATGGAAGAGTGGCATAAAGCCAGACCTCATCCAGCTTATTACAAAGTGAGCAATGACATCCTGGCTCACCCTTATTCCCTACAGTCTGCTTTCCACTCCTCAGCCGATTGTCCCTCTGAAATATACGTTGGGTTATGCTACCTGGTAAAAGTGCCCTCCTACCTTAATTGGAGAAGACCCCCCAGAAGCTCTTGTTATGCCCTCAGGGGCTCCTTACTTCTGACCTGTTTTACAAGCCTGACTTTTTCTATGATTTCATTCTTTTCCACTCTTTACAATTTTTATCCTTTTTAAATGTATATGGGCATTTTTGCATGCACGTATGTATGTATATGTACCATGTGGGTACAGTGGCTGTAGTGGCAGAACAAGGTGCAGGTCCCTTGGGACTGAAGTTACAGATGGCTGGGAGCTGCCCTGTAGATGCTGAGAATCGAACTGAGAAGCCAATACTCCTCCCACTGCCTTTCAATTCATTGCTATTTCTCAAACACAGTGGGATGACTTAACGTATGTGTTACTCCAAAATTCATAGATTAGAACTTAGAATCCCACTGTAAAGGCATAAAGAGGTAGAACCTTTAGAAGCTGACTAAATCATTAGAATAGAATGCTTATAAATGATGTTAATTGCTTTATTAAAGGACCCAGGAGATAAGTTAAGCCCTGCGTTGGTTTTTACATGCTTGACCCAGGGAGTGACTATATTAGGAGTTGGGGCATAGTTGGAGTAGATGTGACATTGGTAGTGGAAGTGTGTCACTGTAGGAGTGGGTTTACCTGCATGAAAACATTTTTCTTCTAGAAGGCTTCAGATGAAGAAGTAGAACTCTAAGCTCTGCCTGCACCATGCCTGTCTGGATGCTGCCATGATCCCACCTTGATGATAATGGACTGAACCTCTGAACCTGTAAGCCAGTCTCAATTAAATGTTGTTCATAGCATTACCTTAGTCATGGTGCCTGTTCACAGAAGTAAAACTCTAAGACAAGCCCTTTAGTGTCCACATTTGGATGTGGCATCCATATTCTCTGGAGGACTCCAAAGGATGATGCCATCCTGGGAGCAGAAGCAGACTCCCCAGACCCTGACGCTGCCAATTCTTTAACTTAACTTCTGGTCTCAAAATTAAAAGAAGTTCTATGTCTTTAAAGTTCTCAGTGTATGGTATTATTATACACACTAATCAAGACATACGTGGCAATATCTTTATTTCAGGGACACGACAATTCTTCTTCTCTCTGCCTGGAATTTTCTCCGTCAGATAGCCACAAGGCTGCCTGGCTCTTACTTCCTCTAGGTCTCTACTTTAGAATCACTTTGTAAAGGCCATTTACTCAAGCTCTCTCACCTCTTGTATTTACTTAATCATTCATTCATTCATATATTCATTCATTTTTACAATACTTGGCTTATAGAGCATGGACTCTAAGAAATAAAATGATTCAATAAATTGAATGAACAAGCAATCAAATAAGTAACACGCATATGGTGTTGGCAACAAACTTTGCCAATTACTCATTAGGAGAATTCTACAAACAATAGCGACTTGCTGGTTTTGTTTTGTTTTTTAACAAAAACTAATTTCCTTACACTATCTTCTACCATACTTTTCTTTCCTGAAAAGCCTTAAGGATAATAAAGAGGCCAGAACTTGCTACATATATGACTGATATCAGAGCCTAACACCGATACTTGGCTCTGAATGTCTCTGCCCCAAATCTGTGTGACTTGGCCAATTAACTACCTCCCTAAAATTGCTCTCTCCCTGGCTTATGATCAAGTGATTTTTTTTTTATATAAAGAGGAGAAAACTTTTTTCTCATGTAATTCCCTAGCCCTCTCTCTAAATTCTCGCTGCAGTTTTACATTTGCATTTTCTCTAGGATGACCGTGGGGTCGGAGGGATGCATGTTCATTATTTTAGGGGGAAATCATTCTTTTAACTCTAAGAATCCAACTTCATTATTTCCCAAAATAGACAGAATCTACAATATAACAGTATGTTTCCTGTCTGGAATTTAGTCTTAGATAAAAACCATAGAGAGAGGAAGCTCCAGTATAATAGACCTTGCTTTATGTGCAAAACACAATCGATATTTTCCAGTTTTCAGATAATAAATCCCTCTAGTCCTCCTGTTTCTCCAAGCAACTGTTGAAGAGAAAGTACACAAAAATCTGTGAGAAAATCTAATAATAGGTAGGCATGGGGAAATCTAAAGTTGGATTTAGAAAAGCATTTCTCCAAAGGAAATCACCCATAGAGTTCACTAAGCATGCTCTACAGCACTCTTAACCACTTCAGTCTAAGGCACGTCTCCAGTCCCATCTTCCCCAGACAAATAAAATGCTGACATTCCCCTGAACAGCAGCAGCAGGAACCGCAAAGCAAGTTAAATGATTAAAGAACAATGATAATCTACCTTAAAGTTAATTCTCATTTCTACCTTATGGGGATGGGGAACTTGCCAATAACGGATAAAATGTTTTATATTTTTTTTAATGAGACCATTGTCACCAACTCTTTAAAGTACCTGAAGCAGCATATCCCTGAATAGAAAGAAAGGTAAATAATTTTTCTCCAAAAGCAATGGTAAATGAAAAGGGAAAATAGGTAAACTTTCAGCAAGGGTGGCTTGGTTTTAGTCATCCCTGTTTTCTGTCTTGTTTTTCTACTTGTAGTAAGGTTAGAATAAAGCTGTTTGCTTTGTTTGTCTGTTTGGGTTTGGGGTTTTGTTCGAAATCATCCAGGAAACCTTTGCCCTTTCATTAGTCACTAAGGCTGGTTCTGCATTAACAGCCCTATAAAGACAGCTCAACCGAGTTAAACTGAATTCTCTATAACTTAGAGTTGCCAGGGTTAAGCAGTAACAGATCAAACCCTAGACCCTTAGGACCACACTATTGAGACTCAGATCTTAGGCCCCTAATATTATTTGCAGACAGTCTGTAACTACTGCTGTACATCCCATTGTTGTCAACAGAAGGCTCAGGCTACGGCATTCCGTTTCATGTTCAAAATTGGTCTAAACACTTCCAACCCACTGAGCTAAAAGCGTTGGTTGAATCCAAACCCTCTTGCAAAAAAATTCCATCACTTTTTATTTCTGTCAATAGAAAACCTTCTTGAAAGAACTGCCGTTGCTTGCTTGCCTCTCTGTGTACTCTCCCACTCAGTCCAGCTTTCTCTCTAACCTACTTCTCTGCTAGAACTGCCCTTACTGCAGTCACAGCACGCTACACATCCAAGCGACCACTAAGCTGTGTTCAGTACAGTTTCTTTTTCTCTTTTCTGACCTATAGCCTGCTGGCTTGTTTCCCCCAGTCTATGGATTTACTTGTTGATTTCTAATTTGTCTGAATTGCCTCCTCTGCTTCAGTTCCTCTAGATGAGACAATTTTTAGGTCCCTTGATAATCTCAATCTACATTCTTCATGATCTCATTTAGTTCTATCCTTACAGACCATCATAGCCTAAAATTCCTATCTCCTCATATCCCTTTCCTATATCACAGTTTAATATGCTGAACATTCCACTCAACACATATTATCTGGCTTTAATCTCCCCAGGTCTTCCTATTACTTGACCTCCATTCACCCAGTTGCACAGAAACCTTGAGACTTTTCCCTTTTGCCATTGGCCATATCCAATCTTTATAGCCCCTACAATCTCTCCCTAGTTCAAGACATAAGCAATTCTCAAGTGTACTATGATACTAATTTCCTTGGAGGTTTGCCTCATTGTAAACCAGTCTCCGAAAGGACTTTAAAGTCATGCACTCTCTTGTCCTGTCTTGTCTCAAACTTCTCATCATAGTCTTCAAAGCTCTTTACAGTTTTCTTCTCTCCATACCCATGCCCTTGCTTGACTTCGGTGATATTGGTGTTTTCCGATTTTTCTCTGGAATTTGAAGTGCCTTCCTTTCACGGGATTATCATACTTAAATTTTCTGTTTGTCACACCTGCCTTGTCTGATATCAGAATTAGACCCTTCTTTAGATTCTGACTCACTTGTCACTTCTGAAAGCTTTGTTTAGCCACCTTAGCTCAGCGATGCTTTGACCAATTCAGAGACCCTGTGTCATATCTCCTATTTTTGTTTCTGTGTAGTGAATCTCGTTGCCTGAAATCTTACTTATCTATGATGTATCTACTGCCCATCTCAACCAGTTTACATTAAAGTAACATATTCAGATTTCTAGTGTACATGAAGGTAGCACCTAGTGCTTAGGTGTGTGCCTAATAGAAATTAAAGACAAGAAAATATTACATTAGGACTCTTTAGATGATTATACAAAGCAATCAGCATTGTCCAAGCCATAGAATGTTAGCAATAAATGATCTCTCCTGTATTAGTTATGTTTTGTTGCTGTGATAAAACGCTATGACCAAAACAGACTTTTAGAAGAAAAATGTTATTTTGGCTTACAGTTCTATAGCACATGTTCATAATGGGGTGGGGGACAGAAAATCACAGGGGAGAGATAACAGCAGGTGACTGAGCAAGAAGCTGAGAGATCACATTTCCATCCTCATTAAGGAAACAGATACCCAACTGGAAGTGGGACAAGACTATGAACTCTCAAAGCTTGGTCCAGTGATATACTTCCTCCATCCAGGTTACAACTCTTAAAAATTCCCCACTAAGCACCACCCACTGGGGATTAAGGATTCAAATACATATTTGAGCTTATTGGTGTCATTACTCATTTAACCATCATATGTCTCAGTTTCTAGACCCTGGTTGATTCCTATCTAAAACTCATATCCATTTATATATTTGTATGGTTCTGATAAATAGGGGTATGAACAGCTTCTTGTGTTTGTTCTTCATTTTCATTTGTACAAGAGATACTGTTTTCTTCCTCTTTGTGTTTTTGTATATAAATGTGGTGTGAATTATGTGTATATATGTATTGACTGGATATACACATAAAGGCCTAAGGTTGACACAAGTGTCTTTCTTTGGGTGGTGAGGGGATGGGGGGGATTCTGATGCTTTGATTGGGAATCTGTGTTTACTGATGCTAAAGGTCCTTGCCCTCAATTGTTTTTCGATCTATCAATAAAGTTGCCAGTAGTCAATGGCTGAGCAGAGGGCACGACACTGAGAGTTGCACAGATAGGAGGATAGAGGATGGGAGGACTGAGAGAGAGGGGGGATGCAGTAGTGGAGGAGATAAAGCCAATTAGCCATGTTTCACATAAGTGGCCTCTTCCCCGACTGGGCCTTGTGTAGCAGGGGAAGGTTTAAGAGTGCCCAGTTATTGAATTAGCCAAGGCATTTTAAGAATAACTGGTGTGTATGTGCATGTGCTTGTGCATGTGTGTTTTATATGAGGATCCGAGATAGCTCCTGGGCAGGTATGCGACTAGCCAGAAGCACAAAGCAGGCAGACAAAACTACATGCAACATTTCTCTATTATACTCCACCTTATATTGGGGCAGTTTCTCACTTGAAATCTAGAACTCAGTGATTCAGACCCTCAATCTAGCCAGTTTGCTCCAGATATCTGCTGTTTCTGCCCCCTGTGGTCTGGGATTAAAGAAATACCACCAGGTACTTATATGGGTCCTTGGGATCTGAATCCTTGTCCTCATGCTTGCTCTTCAAGCACTTTGCCCAATGGAGCATCTCCCCAACCCAATAGAAGAGATTTTATCAAAGAACCACTGGGTAAAATATCAGGAGCAGACATGAGGGTGGGAAGTAATGATGGAGAAGGACTTCTTTCCCTCTGCCAAAGCTCTAGCACTTAGACCAAGTCTGTACAGACAGAAGCAACTAGAAGAAGCAAACACAGATGAGTATTAGTTAGTTAGTTAGCTGTTTGGCAGGTTGGTTGCTTAGTTGGTTAGTTATGTAGATAGCTAGTTAGTTAGCTGACCTTTCAGAAATTTGGTAAAGTAGAAACACAAAAGCAAAATATATAGAAAATATATAACATTACATGGGGAAAGGAGCCTCTCCAAATATCTGTGTACTTGTGGCTCCAGTAGAGGGTGGGGGATGGTTTCCCTCATCCAATTTCTGTGGCTTTGAAGGGGCTTGGGTATAGTCATTAGGGAAAATGACTTTCTCTGCTCTACTTGATTAGAATTAACTCATCCTTATGCTCCAATGCTCATAAACGGCTACAGAACAGAAACAATGGCTCCTTTACATCCAGTGGGGAGAAAGTGAGAAAATGACAAGTTTCTAGCTGGAAATTAGTCCCACCACTTTGGTCCAGTCATAGACTTATCCTTGAATCGATCACTGTTGTGAGAAGAGCATTCTGATACTGAACTGAACCTCAGGGTTGTGAGCTAGGTGACTGTGATGCTAAGGTTGGAAATGTGAGGTTACTGTTGTCCAGTAAGGTAGAGGAGGTTGTTTTATTTTTCTTCCCCACCCCACATTTACCCATCAACACTTACTGAGCACCCACCATGATCTCAGTGTTCTAGGTGCTATTAGACACACCCCATCGCCCACAAACACACAGAATCCCTTACGTTGTTGCAAGTCATCTCTATCTTGGGACACATTTGTTTTCTGGAAATACTGAGTGTGCTCATACTGATTGATTCTCACCCATACCTTTGATGAGAAAAGCTGGGCAGTTCTTATGATGCATTAGTCTTGCATGGTATGACAAAAGCTACCGTTGTCCAAAGCAATCATAACCTTTCCCCTGAACTCCGAGGATGTCGGCTGCTTAAACTATTCATCTCTGCCCACTATCCAGGCATCTGTATGGATGTGGGGGTGGGGGGAGGAAGGAGCATGAGAGCAGGAGTGTGGATGACAGGGTCATGACTCTTCCTTGACACCAGGGAAACTCTTCCTGTGGCCTCTGACAGAGGGACGGTCACTGAATTTTAATTCAGTGCTAGTCTCTGCAGATATATTATTTTCAGGCTAGAGTGGAAAAATGAGGCAACTGAAGAAAGAGCCCTGATGGAGGTTGAGAATTGATGAAAAATAAGGGAAGGAAACCTAATGTGCATTTCCCTTACACGGCAGTGTGAAGATACCCACATTAAAGATAAGTAGCTTACTTGAGAAAACTCAAAATCAAAATGAAGTATGAATTATTGATTTTTAGTAAGCTCGAAATTAGCATTCCACTCCTCCTCCCACCCCATGCTAATTGTTACAACAATACAACAACCTTGTGTCAGTAAGTCTCCCTTCTGGAACTACTTACTGTTCCCACGCCATGGCCCCTCCTCTTTCTCTCCTTCAAGACTTATTTCTCTTTGTCCCTTCTCTCAACCCCTTCCATTCCCTTTCTCGAAAATGCTAGCTCCCTCTCTTTTCCCGATTTTTTTTTTCTTTTTCATTAGACTGTATCCTAGCAACAGCTGTTTCAATTAAAAGAAGGTGGGAAGGACTAGAGCTCTGTTGCCAAGGTTACCAGTATTTCCTGCTGCCGCTGGAAGTAACCTGAGGTGATCACACTGCAATCACGTGCGAAGACAGGCTCTTCCCTAGGCCACACTGCCTCTCCTACCATCCCAGGATGGTAGTCTCCCAAACATCTCAAAGTCTGACAGATGTCACCATCATTCAAAGAGTCCAGATGTCAAGATAAATTTAGAAGAAAACACAAAATGGCAATGACAAGACAAACTTTGAAATTCTTTCAGAAGGCTATGACTACATTTCTTTTGATAGCTTATGGGTTTCAAATAACAGTGGATAACAGTAAAGTAGCTGGTCATCAGAACCCACACTGTCATAGAGATTCAAAGTCATACATTATTGGCGTTCTTAAAAAATATAGTATCCATAGTAATTTGTACATGCTATGTCATCTATTCAGTACTATATCCAATTTAAAGTGCAAGAATCCTTTTAAATTTCTCTTATCATTATCGTTATCATTGTACAAAATTACTAATTAGGATGATATTTTTCTCTCCATCTAAAAACATAGCAAATAGTGTCTAGGAATTGATTCAGTGTCTGTCAATACAGTGCATGAACATAGACTCCGAAGGAACTAGCATCAGCCTCCACATGTGACCTGGGTTCTGAATCCATTTCCTAGACCAGTCAGATTTAAAATATTACAGTGTCCCTAGTACTCTAACACCTTACATTTGCATACCATGTCACAAATCCTTACCCTTTCTTATTTCTACTATAGCTCTGTCAGCATGCACTTCCCTCTCTTCATAGGTGACTGAAAATCAGGGAGTTTGGGTGACAGCTATCCGAGGCTGCCGCCATGATCCTGGCTTCTGCTCACTCATAACATGTCTCAGAGCCAGTTTCTCCTACCAGGCATGAGGCGGTGGTACATATGCATTGTTCCTGTCCCTTCCTTATTTCTCTTATTCTTCAGTTTCTCCAGGAAGCATTTCATGAATTAAATCCCTGAGGCTAGGAAAAGCGATAGCTCCTATCTGTATCCTATAATATCTCTCTTCATGCTATCTATAGCTCCTATCTCTATTCTATAATATCTCTCTTCATATTATCTATAGCTCCTATCTGTATCCTATAGTACCTCTCTTCATACTATCCATAGGTCCTATCTGTACCCTATAGTATCTCTCTTCATGCTATCTATAGCCCCTATCTGGGTTCTTTCTTCATATTCCCACTTTTTAATATTTCTTCTTAATCCTCCATGATCAAAATTGCTTCCAGCTGCTTTAGTCCTTTAACTCCGTGCACATTTACTCTATAAATAGTTCCTCCATTAAATCCTCACAAGACAACATGGTCAGTTTCCCTTTTGTGTAGATACCTTGACTGGTAGTCATTTGCCCAATGTCAACCATAGCTTTTCTTCAGTCTGTTATTCATACAGTGGTCGGGCTGATATTTAAAATAAATCTACATCATCAGGCCACTCCTTCCTTAAAAATCTTAGTGGCTCTTCACCATTCACAGGTAAGTCCCACATTCTCTAGAGTGATTCAGAGTAGCTTGCCACCTCCCACTGATATCTCCATCAAGGGACATCACTTCCCGCAGCAATGCCAAATGAGGGATGACTCCCAGCTCAGATCACACTAGTTTCATCTCTCTGCCTTGCTTAGTTCAGCTCATACTGCTTCCCAAGTGTACATGCACTCTGCTCCCTCAAATATCATCACCTTGACTTCCAGCTCAAGAGAGTGTCACCTCTGCAGGGAGGCTGTGAGTTCCTGGAGGATGGGATTTTCATTTTCATAGCCAGTGTTCTCAGGTTTAACCTGACACAATACAGAGAACTCATTGAATAGACAGCTTTGGAAAGAGTGAAAATAGCTACAGCATTGCTAAAGCACTTGGACAAACTCATTATCGGAAATATTTAGCATCATTACCTAATGATATTAATAACTGCTATACATTTGTGCCATGACCCTTGGGGTGCCAGATTCTTAGCTTAATATAATGTAATATATGTTATTCTTTAATCATAATAAGTATAAGATATTAATATATAGCTTTAAGGGTAAGAGGATAAAATAGGAAAAATAGAAAAACCTCTAAGATGCACAAGTAATGGAATTTAGATTTGAATTCTCAGCATCTATCTTTTGCCATAATGGCCATGCTCTCTCCCTGACAGAGGAACAGCTGGGCCCTAATGTAGTCTGGTACTTGTCACCTTATGGAAGCCAAATCCTTACCCAACTCAAATTCCAGCTGGTCAATACGAACAAAGGGATAAGCAGTGATTTGACATTGCATCACAAGAATTCAACTGTGAAACCAATAGTCTTGGCTTACATTTCCAGCTTTCTATAGTAAAGGAAGTTTGGTAAAGGGAATATAATAAAGGGGACTTCATCCAAATAGATGGCAGAACTAAAGACAGCTAGATGTTTACAAAGGACAAATGTATTCTTAATATATACTATACACAGTAAAATACTCATGGAACATTGCTTCCCTGCAAGAGCTGGTGCTATAGCCTGCCTTCCTGTGACTGTGTCTCACCATCTCTCTTTAGGACTCAGCGAGCCCCTGATCACATGCTGATCTCACAACACAGAGCCAGACTCAGACAATTAATGCCATGATTTGTTTTTGCTCCCTATCAGAACTGGATAACTCAATGTGAGCAGTAGTTAATGTGGCATTTTATAAGCAACAATGAATGACTCGTGGTTAGTGATTAGCAATAAATTAGTATTGTTATCCTCACCATGAGGAAAAGGTTCTCCAACTTTGAGGTCCTGTCACAGCACGGGAATGAGAAAGCTGGAGCCAGGTCACAAAAAATCAAGGCCTTGTTCACCAAGGAATGCAGATCTGCCTCAACACTTCTGCACAGATACAGAGATTGGCCCCAGGGTCTCTCAACACTGCATGATGTGACCTCCATCACAATAATGTCACTCTCCTCTGTACCCTGCTCTCCAATTAAGGGATGACCTTGCCCTGGGTTTTGGCCCAAGACATTTCTGCTTTTCACACTGAAAAGTCCTCCACTCCAGCCTTCCATTTATATTAACGGGGGTAGGCAGAGTAAATGTTCTCCAAGATATTTGTGTCTTAAGTCCCAGGTCCTGGGAATATGGTTCCTTAAATGGCAAAAGAGACTTCGGAAAATCAACTAAGTTTAGGATCTACTATCCTAGCAACTGAAGAACCTTCTCCGGCTATGATGAGAGAGAGAGAGAGAGAGAGAGAGAGAGAGAGAGAGAGAGAGAGAGAGAGAGGTGAGCACAGAAGAATGGTCACCAAGATGTGCTGTTACTAGCTTTAAGGGTGAAGTAAAGTAGGCTCTGGACATGTGGAAGTCAAGGAAATAGATTCTCTGCAAGTCCATAGAAAGAAACATAACTCCCCCTCAGCTGACACTGATTTCATCTTAGTGACATCTGTATTAGGGGATGACTTGCAAAAGCATAAGATCACAAATTAATGGCTTTAAATTTGTGTGTGTGTGTGTGTGTGTGTGTGTGTGTGTGTGTGTTTCTTTTTAAATACAAGCAGTAGAAATATATTACAATAGCCAATTCATTCTGTTTTACTAAGATTATCCTATACATAAAGAACTGTGGACTTAACATTCTGAGAACCCCTTTAGTGCTGCAACCGATGACAAAAAAACCCATTGGTCATTTAATCCCCAATTCTCCAGAGCAGAAGGCTGTAACTCCCCATAGGTGTCCAGTTACATTTCAGCTGAAACCACTTGGCTATGCAAATATCCTAAAACTGGGGCTCTCGGGCCAAGTCTCCTGAAGGCATTGTTAAGACACAAATTGCTGAGCCTGCTCCAGACTTTCTAACTTGAAAGAACAGAAAAGGACCATTAAAAACTGTCATTTCTAACATATTCTCAGGAGATGCTAACGTGTTTAAAAAAATGGTTTTGCATCCTTTATAGTATTTAAAATATTCATAAAACAGTCATACAATACAATGTACTTTTTATTTTCTTTTAAATTTTTTTATTTATTCTCATATATTATATCCCATTTGCTCTTTTCCCCTCCCTCCTTTCCTCCTAGTTCTTCCCACCAGCATACACTAGTTGTTGGGGAGGCTTCCAGAGATATCAAGCAAACATGGTACACCAAGCTTCAACAAAACTAGGTACCGTCCCCCCTCATATTGAGACTGGATGAGGCAACCCAGTAGGAGGAAAGGATCCCAAAGGCAGGAAAAGCATCAAAGTCCCTTTCTCTCACTGTTAGGAGTCCAACAAGAAAACCAAGGCACACAACCATAACATTCACACAGAGGCCTAAGTCAGACCCATGCAGGCTCCCTGATTTTTGATTCAGTCTCTTTGAAGCCCTGTGAGCCCAGGTTAGTTGATTCTGTGTTTTTGCTTGTGGTGTCCTTTACTCATCTGGCTCCTACAATCCTTCTTCCCCTTCTTTTGCAAGATTCCCCAGCTTCTCCTAATATTTGACCTTGGGTCTCTGCATCTGTGCTGGGGGGGGGGGGAAGGGGAGAGGTACCATATAAGGGGAGGATGGAGGGAAAGAGTACTGGAAGAAACAACTGGAATTTTCGGGCATTTCTAGGGTAAGGTAGAAACCTGAGACAATGGAAGTCCCAGGAATTTAAGAATTCTAGTAATGGGGGATAAGAAGCCTGAATAGACCATCTCCTGTAACTAGACACGACTTCCAGTGGAGACATTGGCACACCAACCCATACAAAACCTTTGACCTATACAATTTGTCCTGACTGCAAGATGTGCTGGGGTAAATGCAGCACAGAAATTGTGGGAGTGGCCAACCAAAGATTGTTCCAGCTTGCGATCCATACCGCTAGAGGAAGCCCNCCCCCCCCCCCCAGCATTGCCTGGAGGGCCAGGAACCAAAGGCTGGATAGCCCAGATACCTAGAATAGAACCAAACATCCCTGGCAAAAAAGAGAACACAGTGGGAGAGAAACCGATCCTAATGATATTGTGCTATGCTCATAGACAGGAGCCTAGCGTAATCATCATCAGAGAGGCTCCATCCGGCAATGGATGGAAACAGATGCAGAGATTCATACAACGTATTTTGATCTTATTCATCCCTCCACCAGCTACTGCTAGACCTCTAGAACTCCCTACCCACTCATCTACATATTATGTCTTCATAAAACAAATAAAAACAAATGGATATTGTAATTACTTAATTGGATTTAAAAACCATAAAATCAAGTTTATGTTGGCTAACTATTCCTAGGCATTTGTTCTGCCCTGGAGTGTGGTCAGTATACCAGGTGTTGCTCCACTGAATACAACCAACTTGCCCTCTACCAGAACCAATCAATAGCCAATAGGTGTTCAGCTACATACTGGACTTCACATCCATCTAACCTCCACCATACTGAGATTCTGTATGGCTTGAGCTTATGTGGGCTTTGTGCATGCTGTCACAGAGTCTATGAATTCACATGTGCATGTGCTCCCGTAGTGTCTAAAAATCAGTTTCCCTGTAGTCACCCATCACCTGTTTCTGACATTCCTTCTGTTTTCTCTTTTGTATAGATCCCTGAGCATTGACGGGAGGGCTGTGATATAAACATTTCATTTAGCGTCAAGCATTCCAGAGACTCTTATTCTCTTCAACTAACTGGTTGTAGGTTACTGAGATAATAGCCACCTCTAGCAAGAAGAAGCGTCTCTGATGAGGGCTGAGTGATGCATCCATCTGTGGGTATGACAATATCATGCGTCATTTTATTGCTGTGTTCATGTATCAGAATAGTGGTAGGTTTTTTCCCAGGGCTTATGATCTCTCTAGCCTCAGGTTCTTGACCTCACTAACAATATTGAGTATGTGTTCCATCTCATGGAATGGGTCTTAAATCCAATAAAAAATTATTGGTTACTTCCATAACTTATCTATGCCATTATTGTGCTATGGTTACATCTTGCCAGGCAGTTCATTATTGTAGCCCTCAGGATTCACAGCTGGGTACAACTGATGATTCCTTTTCTCCTTCAGTAGTATTCAGAGCATCTTCTAGCACAAGGAATGCTAGCCAATAAAGATGATGCTTCCAGTTTAGTACAAGATGGATTTCTCAATGTTCTATGATGCAAGTACATGATGGTTTCAGTGATAGGCTCTTTCCATCAAGTTCTACAGGTACCAATGGCATTGGCAATGGCCTATGACATTTTTGTGGAGATCTATATGACCACACTGATACAATAACTCCAAAAAAATGAAGCTAATTACTCCTTCTAAGATTTTGATTAGTAGCATATAATGTTTAGTAAGGGAATTGTTTTCCCTTTATAAGGCTACTCCATTTAAGCTCTCTTTCATTCGCTCTTTCTATATCTATCTTTCTATGTGTATTGTGCACGTGCATGCAAGTGTGTGTGTGTGTGTGTGTGTGTGTGTGTGTGTGTGTGTGTGTGTGTGTGTGGTGTAAATTTCTATAAGAATAGGCTTCCATATAAATTTTTCAAAAACCTTTAATGTTAGTTATTCTTCCCCATATTCCCCCTCTATTCTCCCCTTCCATATCCAATCTGTTTTAATCCTCCACAAAATAGAAAACATACCTGACATTGCTAAAGTGGCCAAGAATGTGAGACTAGATAGGCCATAGGCCTAAGGAAAACATACTACTATTATTCTGGTAAAGGAATACATCGATAAAATGACTCCTAATGACATAGTGCTATAGCCGTAGATTAGTGTCTTGCTTAACCTACATCAGAGAAGCTGAGTCTTCCAGCAGAAGGTAATTAACTCCAACAACATTAAGAGAATGAGTGACTTTGGAGCACTAAATCCTAAATGGGGTGAATTCATCAAACCCCTCTCCTCAAGTCTCAGGGATCTATGCAGAAGAGGAAGCAAATAGATTGCAAAAGTGATGGGTGACTTCAAGGAAAGATCATGTTCCAGACCCAACAGGACAGATGCACATATGAACTCACAGAGATAGTGGCAGCAAACACAAGACCTGTACAAGTTCAAGCCAGACAGGGCCCCAGCAGAGAGGGAAAAGTTGATACCTTCATGAAGGAGAAAATGAGTTTTCTCCAATGGAGTATCTCTGGGTGTATCAATCACAATCTAGAGCAGGCCACATGCCCAGGAATTGATGAACAACATCAAATGAACTCACTAGTATTCTGTGTATTATATTCCTGTCCTATTGGTCCTTCTTCTATTTGTTTGGATTTCCAGTTTTGTGTTGGGGTGGGAGGGTGTCTTGGGTTTTTTTGTTGTTGTTGTTTTGTTTTTTTCTTGTGGGGGGGGTTGGAGGTCTTTCTTTTTTTTTGAGAGAGGGGGAGAGAGAGAGAGAATATAAAGTTGGATGGGGAAGGAAGTAGGCAAGACCAGGGAAGAGTTGGAGGTGGAGAAAACATAATCAAAATATATTATATGAAAACAATTTAGTTATAAATAACAGCAAGCAGATAAACAAACAAAAAAACCCAGAAAGGATAGTGTGGATGGACCACAGGAAGCAATAAGGAAAACACAGGTTGAAGGATTCTTGATTCCATAAATTCATAGATCTTGGGTTGCCTGGCCTTAGCCTTTGACTTAGCAGGAAAACAAACAAAATAAAATGCCCTATTTGAAGGTACATTTTTCAAGCAAGGTTTCTTATGTCTGTTGTTCTGATGACCAGTCTGGTTTGTGTCTTGTAATTACTGATGATTCAACTTCTATCTGTCCTTTCTTCCAGCTGAAACAGTTCTCTTTGCACCATCATTTGGTTCATTGGGAGTAAGGTTCCAACCAAAGTGTTCTTACACAAAGGCTTAACACTGGGGCTATCTCCATGGCAGAATGCTGTGGTCATGCATTTGATCCCCAGAATTATACCAAAAAGAAAAATTTCAAAGAACAAAATAGGGTAATGCTAATCAGGGAGCCCTACTGGGAGTCTTTATAACTGAAATTCATGAAGAGATGTGTGTTTCCCCTTAGTAATGGTAAAATTGTGAGATAGCTAATAGTCATGAGATCTTCCTCACGGGAAGAGATGGTCTCCGTAAAGAGCAGAAAGAGAAGGAGAAAGAGACAGAGACAGACAGACAGACAGACAGACAGACAGACAGACAGACAAAGAGAGAGGAGAAAGACAGAGACAGAGAAACTCAGACAGAACACCAAAGCTAAAGGGAGAGAAAACAAAGAGAGATAGGGTACCCTGCAGTCTTTGTTACTATACTTGACCAAGGTTGCTAGATTTTCTGTACTTCCATAATTTCCAGAAATTGCTTCCTTGAGTTCCAGAATTTTCTCTGTGATTTCTAGGAGTTTGTGTTGGGGTTCTGTCATGTCACACAGGAGGCAGGCTGTTATACAAACCCCAGCCTCATCTTAAACCCCGGTGCCTCTCCACCCATCTTGCTTTTCAGTTATTGCCCAGCCTCTTCAGACACCCAGCCTCCATCTCTGGTAGCTTCCTTAACGTCCTTCCAGCTTTGTGAAGGACAACAGCAGAGCTGTTAATGACAAGAGCTTCAGAAAACAATTTGTGGCTGGACTCCAGCTCATTAAGGCCTCGCTGCCTGGTCCAAGAAACATCCCAGATTCTCTAACTGTAAGGCTATTGGAGGGATAAAAGTGCTACCAGAAGTAAATATAGCCTTTCTAAGACAGGAGGGGATCAAATGCAATCATGGAGCAGGAAAGGGGTGTTTCCAAGTAAGCAAATAAAATACCAAGGGTCAACAATTAGCACCATGACTACACAGCCAGCCTTCATCATAGCTCAGCAATCCAAATTTCCTTCAAGATTTATTATTTATTTATTTATATTGTTGCTAACCAAAAATATCACTTCATATCTTCTTTCCCATTGCTGTCCCAGTTACTGATTTATCAATATATAATCTATAACAAGAATTGGGGTATGTGCTCAGAAAGACATAAATTAAAGTAAGGTGTGTGGATCCAGTGCTGGGCCGTACACTTTAGATGCTTAACGTGAATTTCAATGCCTTGCATGCCCATGGATGGCATGAAAGAGGTGGGGTGAGACAGGTTGCACTGATTATGAGCTGATGGGTGTTTAAAATTCAAATATGAAGCTTTTCTGCTATGGAGAGTGTTCACAATGTAATGTATGCAAAGCATTTGGTTTCCTTGGAAGGTAGGTATAAGCAAAATACAAAGTAGGATTAATTATTGATTATCTGTGGAAATGAGAAATGGGAAAGCCAGGACGCCTACTTCCCTTTTGGCAGCTTTTACACCGTGACTTTTTATCACAGTTTCTTCCCCAAACAGGCTTATAAGCTCCTCAAGAACAGAACTTGGCCTTATGAATTGTTGCATCTCTTGTAATTCCTGGCAAGTAGATGAATGTTGAAAGGATAATTAGAATGAATGCTGAATGGGTAATTAGGATGCCTAGTTAATAATAAAACATTTATCTGTATATGGAATAAAAAGTAAGCAAAAAGGAGACAGTACATTATTGTAAAACAAAAAGAGGTTTTTCTTTGCAAAAAAAGGGAGAACATTACAGACATCCACTCCTGGTTAAAAGACAGAGAATAGTTGACCATAGGGTGCCCTGTCCTAGTTGATATATATACAGATAAGGCTTGGAGAGTATCAAGGAATTGGGGGTGGAAAACCATTAAGAAGCAGACCAGGATATGTGATGTGAGATACGTCTGTATAGGACAGGAAAGTCACACCCATGGACTCTCAATAAAGTTGCCTAAACAAGACTTGAACAAGGAGAGCCCAACTGACATGCCAACATTCATGAGGGAAAAGTCTTACACAGCGTTCCACCCCCCACCCCCCACCCCCCATGAAGAGATGCAGGCAATTCCTGGCTGCAGAGAAAGGGAGAGTCCAGGATGAGTCCCCCTGATAGAATCTCCAGTTCCAAAGTCTCGGTACTTAACATGTGTGTAAGAGCAACACTAAAGGGAATGGCAGGCTGTATCTATATGCTTATATTTGTGTGTGTCTGTGTGTGACAGTAGTAAAGACAGAATAAGAAGTCATGAATTTTGGAGAAGGGGTAAGAAGTTGGAGGAAGAGGAGAAAGGAGAGAAAGGATGTAAATACAATATTCATCTATGAAATTCTCACAAACATAAATAAAAAGAATGAAATAACAGCTTAAAGAACAGGGAAAGAAATAGTTGTACTCTGAGTACAGCATTTGTGTCCTTGAAACCAAATTGTTACTTTATATTTTATGTCATTTTGTTCTTACTTTACTTCCTTCTTTAAGGCTAAGTACATATTTTCTTGTGTGCCAGTTTTTCAAAAGAGAATAGGCTTTGAGCTCTATTCTACAAATGTAGGTCAACACTCTATGTATTAAGCATATTTTTTAGTATAAATAATGGAACCTGCATACATACTTGTTAATAGCATGGCAAGAATTAAATATGAAAATACCTATACTTGCTCAATAAGTGAAAGTACAACTTGTTAGCAAAATTCTAATGTTTCCAATTATGCCTTCGCTGCTACTATTTGCTTCTGTCTTGTGGACGAGGTTATGTCTCTTGAACCCCTTGATCAGATATGTTCTTACAACACCCTTTTCCCTCAAACACATGTGATGGACACTGCTGTTAAGCCATTTTCACTCTCTCTTTAGAAATAGAATTAAATCGATACTGTATACCCAATTAGAACAGTAAGAACAGCAACAAGAAGTCCCCACGCGTGCTGCACTGCAGCTGGGCACTGCTCCTGCTGGGGTCAGGCTTTGCAGGTGACTCCAGCATCCCTCTGAGTATTCTTGGTGTTGCTCTTGAAACTGATTTATTGTTTTGAATTTTCAAGTTCTTTTATCTCTTAATATTTGGGCTATCAAAGCTGATGCAACACAGCAGGTGTTACAACATACTGTTTAGTGTCATGGAGGAATTAATTTGTTTATGGATCCAATTCGGGAGGGAACTAGAGTCCCAGCTTAGGAAATTTGCTTAGGAATTGTTAACTAGGACCTAAAAACCGCAGAGAATCTCGATCTGTTTACTTTGACTTATGGGGGGAAGGAGGGACAACACGGATTTCTGCAGCCCATCTCTAGGATGAATTCCCCATACAGACATCATATCACAACCAACCTTACTTAAGGCCATTTCTGAGATGTGCTGGTGGTCTTTAGATGGACTCTTCACAGTCTTCATAGATGAACATATGGGGAACAGAGGGCTTCTGGCCACAAGCAACCAAGGTATAACTACTAAGAATCAATCATGTAACAGAGGAGAATCAAACTTTCCAGTAGGATATCTTTCTTCTACTATATCCATCACTTTTTTCCCGTTGCTGGAACCAAAAAGCTGGCAAAAAAGCAAACCAAGGAAAGAAGAGGAGTTCATATTGGTCCATAGATGAGAAGAGGAGGGGTTCATATTGGCTCATAGACAGTCCATTATGGTGAAGGCACGATAGGGTGGGGGTAGGGTGGCAGTTTTTCACACCATGTCCACAGTTAGGAAGCAGCACGAGATGAATGGGGTCAGTCCCCACTTAATCCAGAACCCTGAACCAGGAAAGTGATTCTGTTATTTATGGCAATTTCCCCTCAGTTACATCTATCTGGAAACACTCTCACATATGTGCCCAGAAGTGTGTCTCCTAGGTGACTCTATACCCTGTTCACTATCAAGGTAGGCCATCACAAAACGAACAGAACCCCAAGGATTTCACATCCTTCAGCCTTGACTTAGGATGTGAAAGTATTTTAAGATAATTTTAGCATCCAAGGTGCTAAACAGGCTTCACAGAAGGAGAGAAACCCAGCTGTTCTATAAATAAAACACAGAATAGTGACTTGATCTAAATGAAACAAGAAAGAATGATTAGAAGCTGGAATTGGAAGCTCGCTATCAAATCTGTCAAAGCCAATCTCCCACAAATGAACAACAAGCTAATGAACTAGAAGAACATATTTATCTCCAGGTTTTTATTTTGTCTCTATAATCTTATTTTACAAAATGACCAACATGTCTCCAACCTAAGTCCCTTCTGCTGAAGCTAGAGGCATGAAACAAGTAGGAATATTTAGACACCCCTGTGAACCACTGCAATGATGAAGCTTCACTCCATGGCTGGGAGCACTGAGGCCTGAGCTGGATCAGTCTTTAGCACTAAGACTGTGGGCAGATCTGATCTAATCTTAGCAACTGATACCTATTTCTGCTGCAGGCCCTTTCGGTGTATTCCCTTCTTTTTATCAGGCCTCCCCAATGTGTTGTTTTTAATAAAATATAAATCATTCAATTATACCAATAAAGATTCAGGAGCCAGACACATGGGTGAAGATGCTAGCTCAGAGAGGCAGAGAAAGCACCCAGCAGACCTTCCTTCTCAGTCATCCAAAGAGGAAGTTCTCTTTTTCTATGCCATCTCAAACCTTCAAATGCAATGTCCTTCTCTTCCACCTCCTCTGTGTGTCTCTATCCATTTGACTCTATGTTTTCTTTTTTTCCTATGTTCACTTCTGTGCATGGAATGGATCCTAAGTTGAGCCAGTCACTGGAAGGCCTTTCCTTTAGTCTCTGTTCAATTTTTGTCCCTGCATTTCCTTTAGACAAGAACAATTCTGGGTCAAAGTTTTGAAGATGGGTGGGTGCCCCATCTCTCCACTGGGGGACCTATCTACCTACTAGAGGTGGCCTCTTGAGGATCCATCTCCTCACTGTTAGACATTTCTGCTTAGGTCATCCCCACTGAGTCCTGGGAGTCTCTCACATCCCAGGTCTCTGTGACTTTCTGGAGGTTCCCCCTGCCTCTACCCCCACAGCTGCATACTTCCATTCATTCTCCTGGTCCTCTGGACAAGGCACTTTCAAATGAACCTCTGGAAACCTATTTCTGTGTAAACTGGGCTCTCAACAGCCTTCACACAGCACTTCTCCATTGTCTGCCTTCTCTACCAATGGATATAGGTAGATCTGCCAATTAGAAAAACCTTCTTCATCACACCAAAAATATCAAAACATGATCTTCAGGGGTCTTAGGATTTCAATACTTAGCATGTCCTGTATAGAGCCTCCTTGCTTTCTCCAGTTCAGAAATGGGAGTCTCAAAAGAGAGTTAATAAAAGACAAGAGAGCTTTTTAGAAAGAATTGAGAGAGTTCCAATGAAACTAATAACAAAGACCCCCTACTTTGGCACAATAATTCATGAGTATCACAATGGTCAAAGAATACCCTGAATTCCAGCTTAGTCTACTAAGAAACATAGAAAAGAAACTAGTAAAAGTTTGGACTCAATGAATAATCAGTAGAAGAGGATGAACTGAGAATATAAGAGCACTATGTTCAAAAAGGTTTAGAATTCAATTTTCAAAGCTGAAAAAATGAATTAACTATCAAGTAACTACTTATCTTTTTATTGTAAATGTAGATTCTCACATGTCATGTGTGTGTGTGTGTGTGTGTGTGTGTATGTGTATATATATTATAACCAATACCATGAACTTGAGTGTATTAGCCACTTTTCTGTGGCTGTTGATAAAGTATCACCATGACTAAAACAACTTTTATAAGAAGCTTATTTTGACTTCCAGATCAAAGGATAAGGTATAATAGCTACTGGCAGGCATGGTGACAGTTACAGGAGCAAAATTTTCCCTCCCTGTCCAATCAATTTAAATATTAATACAAGAAGCTTTTGATTGGACAGGAAAAGGGAGGCAGAGCTAAGAGTTTCAGAGACTGGGAGAGAAGAGAAGGAAGGAAGATGGAGCAAGGGGAAGATGATCCAGATTCCGCATGGCTTTAAATAGCCACAGGGAGCTACGAATATCATGAGAGGATAGAATAATTGGGATAACTTGTCTAATCTAGGTACCATTATCAATTGGCTTGTGCCATTATCAATTGGCTCTGAAATTATTGTGTGGGCATCTTGTGAATTAAACATTTATTGATATATAAATCTGATTGATTAACTCTCAGCTTCTAAAGATTTGATTTCCTAGGAACTTGTGACAACTAGCTATAGGGAGTAGATGGCTGAGAAGAGACAAGTGGTCCTGAGGCAGACAACTGGAGCTGGGAAGACTACCATCAGAGGGTAGTCGAGAGGCAGAGGCGGTGAGACCGCTGGGGCAGACAGTAGCTGTGTGTAGCACTGGATATACCACTATTTTTGAATATTTCCTGCAACACAAATTGTTGCAAGACCTTTAATCTAAAAGCCCATCCCCAGTGATGTAAATGCCACTTTTCTTTCCACAGATGAAGTGATGATATGAGAGCCATACCCAAACTGTGCAAATGCACAACTTGGGCTGAGCCCAGAATGTTTCCTTCTCTGTTCTAACTATTTCTTGGTGTAGGCTTGGAAGCTTCCTGCCTCTATACAATCTAATCCTCCAAGATGACTGATTCAATCTGGCTTCTCACAGCTTCTGCCTGAGTTGCTCTGCTTGGCCACATACTAACTTTGGCAATCTGTTCTAATCTTCTTGCCCCTTCTCATTCTCTGACTCATTCTGTTATCACCTAGGTCTAGCTTGTTCTCTCTGCAACCTGTCTGTAAAATTGTCCTGGTAAAACTGACACACACACACACACACACACACACACACACACACACATACACAGATAGACACACAGAAACACACACACATACACACCACACACCACATACCTTTCTCTCCCTGCCCTGCCCTTTAATAGCCTCTCCTTCCTCTGCTGTTCTCACGTGAGTTGAGAATAACCTATCTCTGATTCATTACTTTGTCTACCCCTCATTTAAACATCACTTTCAAATATGGCTGTTTCCTTCTACAAACTAGCATTACCTTTAATGCTAGGGATTAAAGGTGTTTGCTAAGGGCATGACTTATTCCAGCCAGATCATACTATAATCCAAAGCATGTCTGCATTCCAGCCAGATCACATAGACCTAGAAGGTCTTGGGATGTTATGCCCTGTGAAAGCAGCCGTGCTGCTGGATTGAAACTCCTCTACACAGTGATGTACTTCCTCCAGCGCAGCTGCCCCATCGCAACCTTCCAAACAGTACCACCAACTTGAAAACAGTATTAAAATATCCAACACTACTGGGGACATTTGTCATTCAACCCCAACAATGAGAGTTGAAAAGGTATACTGAAGAGAATGTTACACATCAGAAGTCTAGGGAAAGAAAAGAATTATATTTCAAAAACAAAGTTCTAAAGAAGTACCTCAAAGACCTTGGGCTGGTTAAAGAATGAGTACATATACACCTTCTCATCTTCTACACACATGCACACTTTCTTCCTATCTTATGCTGGGAAGGTAGCATTCAGATAACACTATTCACATGTAAGGTCATACAGCTGATAACTATGATAATTAGAAGCATATCTTTGGCCTTGAAGAGGCTTACAAAAATGGTTCTCAGCCTTCCTAATGCTACAACCTTTTAATATAGTTCTTTATGTTATGGTGACCTTCAACCATAAAATATTTTCATTGCTACTTCACAACTGTAATTCTGCTACTGTTACATATTGTAATGCAAATATTTGATAGTGAGGATATCTTATATACGACCCATGTGAAAAGGTCCTTTGACTTACTAAGAGGTCAGGACCCACAGGTTGAGAACCACTGGTTTACAGTTGTATGGCATTTTCCAGCTCTATAAAATCCCAACACAGGAATTATAGTTGACTTGCACTAAAATTACTTTGAATTTTGCAAGTCTTTCTAAGTTAAACTTTCTTTCAACAGTGCAACTACAAATAGAGATCATAAACAGCCAATCAACATGATACGACTAGACATACTACAGACTACTTTACACAGATTCCATATGCCTCACAGTAAATCTCAGCAGATTAAATAATCCCTAACAAGGCCAGAGTTCTACTGCGGTGTGACTGCAAAACTCATGCTAGTTATCTACTCCTTTCTAGGGTCTCCCACTTGCTGGCTTCAGAATATGGTTCCTGGGGTTGTCCTCAGAGCACCAGTGCATAGCAGATACCTCAAGTGGAAGTTTCTGGTTGTGTCATATGATGCAGACTCATGTGATGTTTTGCTGAACAGACCCATGGGAGAACACATGATTTTTGGAGAGAATATAAGTAGGACTCCATAGATAGTACAAGGTGCTTCCCTTGCTAGCTGTGCAGTGCTTCATAGCTCTTGTTTCTTCACTGATCTTCACTTTGTTGAGAGACATATGGCCGAGAACTTACCCTGGTCTGACTGCTGGTTCTGCTGGCTCCCACTGATTCATGCTTATTCGGAGGAAGCCTGGCTGTTTCTGCTGGATTGTGCCACTGATGCTGATGCATATTTGGAGACACTTTGTGAACTCGACTGTTGGCATCCTGACAATGAAGATTGGAATTGCTTTAAGGAACTACTGCTAAAGAGGTCCACCTATCCTTGTCCTATTTTCCACCTTTTCTCCCCTACCTTTAGACAGTGGGCTAAACGGGGGAAATCAAAGCATTTGAGAAACCCTTTAAAAGTAGGTTTTTAAAACTCTAAGCCTACAGATACCCCATACTTACCTAAAAAACACAGTAGGTAGAAGGGTAGGCATAGTGACCTCTGTCCCTTTTATATCTTCTCAGAATGAAATAGGGAAGTTTTGACCTTTAGTTAAGTCAGATAGAATATAAGAGCTAAGGATATGACCCCAAATTGGAAAGTGGACTAAAGTCTATATTGTCTTTACTACAGACAATAGTAAAGTGGGTCCTGAAGATGGTTCAGTTGTCATATAGATGATGGTGACAGAACAGTTTTGAAGATCAGTAGAAGACAGAGAAGCAATTTTAATTGAGTTCCAAATCTACAACTTCCTAATTATGTGACCCTAGAATGGTCAGATTCTCTGACTCAGCCTTGAGGTCTTGACATATGTAGTGGCTATTCCTGGTTGTCAACTTGACTATATTTGGAATGATCTACAATTCAGAATTGGAAGGCTCACCAGTGAACCTAATCTGGAGGCTGGGAGATAGAAGTTTCTGATCTGGATCTTGATATGGAGATCTTGAGACACAGTGGCTATGGATTCTAGAAGATTAAGACAGGGAGATCTCTGAGTTCAAGATCATCTGGGATTAAAGGTGTGGTGGCACACACCTTTAATCTGGGCTACACCTTCTGCTGGGGACCATATAAGGACATTGGAAGAAGGGAGTCTGGCTCTCACTCTTTCGCCTTCTTGCCGTGTGGGACTAAGCAACTGCTAGATCCTTGGACTTCCATTCACAGCTACTACTGAACCATTATTGGAAGTTGGACTGCAGACTGTAAGTCATCAATAAATTCCTTTACTATATAGAGCATATCCATAAGTTCTGTGACTCTAGAGAACCCTGACTAATACAATATATATGAAACTGCCATTGCAATGCCTGGCTTAAGGCCTACTACAGAACTCAATAGAATAACATATGCAAATCAGTAAAAAGAAAAAAACTATGCATGTTCTTGCAAAACAGGCTATTCTAAATTTTAGTTATTTCTAGTTGCACGGAGATTTCCTGTAAGTGAGATCACACATCCTTAGTTCTTTCTATCTCCCTGCCTCATGCTGTGCCATTTTCTCAGAAGGCTTGAATGTGATTCTTTGTAATAAATCATTCAAACAAGTGGATAAAAAAGTTTCTTGAGAAAGAACCCAGGCTGCTCAAGTCTTGTGACAGGTGACAGAGTCAGATGGCACCTTCTCATATGGGGAGTTGCCAGCTGGGCTGGCAGGTGGACCCTGCTGCTCTCTCCTGGTTTTTCATCACTGCAGGCTGGCATTAGGTAAAGTAAACTCCTTCCCCATTTGCCTGAGTGGGGGGAGACGTCTAATTACAGCACTTCTGATTTCCCTCTGGAAAGCTGGCGCCAGAGCCTGAACTCAGAACTCCCCCAAAGTCTCCAGAGACAAGTGGTCTCAAAAAGGCTCAACCTCTGCTCTACACACACACACACACACACACACACACACACACACACCCTTGAGAATACAGACAACGGCTGCCAGTATTGACTCTGCCTAACCCAACTCTACCACCTGGAGACCAGAATAGACACAACACAGATAACTAGCAGGGCCACTTCCCCTGAACAGATTACCTCCGGAGGCTTTGATCCTGCCTATTGAAGGTCCTTCTTTCATGTGTGTATTCTGCCACAGCATTGGCAGCTCTCTAGTGAGCAGCAGGCTCTCATTTTCGTATTTCTTCCCATTGCTTTCAAAGAGCATTCTATGTAGAAAAAAGAGCCCTTCCCCTACCGTGCCTCCTGTCCTTCTCAAGAGCATTTCTAAGGCTGACTTGAGCCTCTGTGCCCCCACCCCCACCCTGCTCCTTCTGCTTCTCAGAAAAACTACACAGTTAAAACTCAGAAGGTATTTCATCCCCCACAGGAGAAAGCAATTTGAGTCTTTTAGCAGGGAAATCACTTCAAACTCATCTGTTTCCACCCACCACCCCCTTGGCTTGCTGGAGAAGCCAGGAAATGAAGCCACGTGCTTCAGTACAGACACCATCAAGAAGGGAAGTGCCACCCTAGGGATGGCAGTGAGGGAAGGTAACTCTGCTGTGTAAATAAATAGCCAGCCACTATCCATTAACAGGAGCTGGTTAACAGAATCGAGAGGCTTTCCTCTGGGCTTCTAACTCCAAGGGTTTTCATTACTCTGGGTGATTGTCTGCAGCGTTTTTTCCCTCTCACATCTGCAGGTTTCATCTATCCGACTTCCTCTCAGTTACAAAATGGATAATACTGACCTGCTAAAAGTAAGAGGATTCCAAACCAGTGTCCACCATGTGTGACTAGCATCATGTAAATGCACAGCAAGGTCTGCTCTGACCACGTTACCTACCAAGCTTTCTTTATCTCTCTTATTCCTACTCTCTCTCCTGCCTTTGCCACTCCCAATCTTCCTTCCTTCCTTCCTCCCTCACACAGGATGAAAGTTAAGGAAAGGTAGAAGAGATAAGAAACTGTCACTACATAGTGACTTATTTCTTCCAACTTATTTCTTTCAGATTGTTAGCTCCAACCACCCTTCCGAATTCAAACTAATCTTGGGCTCCCTTTGGGAAAGATTGTAGGTTTCTGTTCCTGGAACAGTGGGAGGCCATTCATGAGAACACAGAATCAGCGTCACTTGGTGACATACTGAAAATGAAGGTTCCCGGTACCCACCCCAGACCTGCTGAATCCATCTTTGAAAGAAAGACTTTGAAGAGACAAAAGTATCAATTAGTGTTTTAGACACATTGCATTCTTTTACCAGAACTTTTGTTTCCTTTTCCCATGAGTCTACACAAAGTCTCTGAAAGCAAACTCTATGTATAAAATTCAAACACCATCCACTGGGTCAGGTGATAGTCTGCATGTAGGCTTCTGTGAGCAGCACTGACGCACTATGAGAGGGGGCCTAAGGTTTCCAACCCCAGCAAGTCGGTGCTGTCTTTAGCTCTAACAAACCCAACTGCTCCATGTCTGGGTCTTGTAAGCCATTGATTGCCCCTGAGTTCTTGCTGGCTTGACACAACAGGATCAATCCTGGATCAGAAATCAAGAGGACAGGATTCAAAGTCTGACAAGTCATCATTTCATCCTGCTGCCTCTGTGACTTCAGGCAAGAAACTAATCTAGTTCCTCGCATCTGTATTTAGGCTGTCAACATCAGCTTAGCTTGCCACAGAAGCTGGCTATGATGAGCAAATATTTAAAGATGCTGCAAACTGTGCAGCAATTCGGTTGTTGTTTGTTACTGGTATTGGTAAATAATCAGTTCAGCAATAATTTCAGATTGGAAAGAGAGTGATAAAGTCAGTCTATTCTAAAGGATTTCTTCTTTTTTTTTTCTTGTAAGACAAGTGACAACTCAATTCTATGACCTTTGAAAAGACAAAACAAGGAAACAAAAGGATGGGTAGGTGGGTGTGGGCGCAAATGTGTGGATGGAAGCAATTACTGAACATGGACAGGTGTTAGGTGTTTGCATGTACACTCCTTAGATACTTACAGTGTGTGAAAGTGCATAGACCCCTGTGGTAGACTGAAAGACTTATTCTTTCCACTACCAGCAAGTTCTACTAGTACAAAGCCCCCATTTTAAACTCCCTTTAGGAATCACTGCAGCTCAGGAAAGCCAGTCATCACAGCCTGTGCCTACTGATTGATGGACAGAAAAGCACCAAGACTCAGCCCACCCTCCCATCTTGGCCCAGCTTGGAGAGTTCTGCATCCCATTGATGATGCCGATTGACTTGTCTTCTGCTCATTCCTGCTTCTTCTTCCTTTGCTTAGAGTCTGATGCCTAGAACACTCTCTTATAAATAATCTGCTCGCCAGTTCCTCTGCCAGAGGCTGCTGCCCAGAGCAACCACCCCAGGACACATCCTCACACTTATTCTTATCCCTTAAACCTCTCTTGTCAAACACTCTACATCCTTGGGGTTGACTCAGAGGAAGCTAAAGACTCTTGGAGCTAAAAACAAACTTAGGAGATATGACATCCAGCTACTTCTTTAATAGAAAATATCGATACCTAGGGATGGATATAACACTCTCTATCAGCATACAAAGTTCAAAGCTACCCTGGTTTTTTGTCTTGTCTTCAAAAGCAGAGGCACATTTAATGTTAAAATAGTGCTGATTTCTTTTCATTAAGGTATACAACAAGAGACACTGGCTGAGTCCACCTACACTTTTGATGAATATTTAGATTGAGAATTTCTCAAGGCAGATTCAACAGACTCTGATATCCTATTCTATTGTTCTTAGATAGTAAATTACTTCAAGGAACTTCTCTAAATCATCAACCTTGTAGTTGGAAGAATCATCCTAGTTCAGATTCTTGGTTAAGATGCAGAGCAAAGCAGTCTAAGATGGTTAGCAATAAAGGCTCAGCTGTATAAAGACAGTAGAGCTATTTATTGTTCTCAGTCTGCACACAGACCATGGCAATCTTTTTCCTGAAATAGATCTCCTAGTCTGGACTCTGTAAACCCATAATACTTCGTGTGGATGAATCTTAATTATGTTGTGACCACAGTGGATTAGGATGAGCCATCATCTTCCCATGTGGATGAGTTCTCTGCCATCAGTCACTGTCTTTACTCACCAGAGTGTCTTCGTCTGGTGAGCACTCTTTAAATGGTTACAAGAGGCAATACTGTGATCTTTTCTTCATGCTTTCCTCAAGGTGTAATTAATCCCACCAGTGCAGAATCAGACTATCACCACCATGATTTAAAGCCAAATTTGAAGCAAGATGTAATTAAATACTAGACAGATTGATGGACTCCCTATTAAGGTACATCTCTAGATTTCCAGAAAATAGTCCCAAATTACCGTTTGCTGGGGCTTAAAATCCACAGTTCACTACATTCCCCATCAGGTCCAATCAGGGACAAGCATACATCCTGAGGTATTTCCTGCATTCATACTGTTGGTATCAGGGTCGGCTCCCAACCCAGTGACATCACAACTAGGTGATAGAGAACATCTGCAACCATGGCAACTGACATATGTTCCCAGAATCCACTTGGCTTACCTCCACCTTTACCTGGGAGTGGCTAAATCTCAATCCAAATAAAAGGCAGACCCCTCTGACCTCTCTCCCCTCCCTCCCTTCTTCTCGGCCACCTTTGCCCTCTTCCTCCACAATAAATCTCTGTAACGTGGAACTGCTTTGGCCTGGTGTGGTCTGTTCCAACTTGAGTTGCACTTCTAACACAACCTCCTGCCCATGTGTGATTAAGCACAAACTTGTTTAGGGAAGTAAAAGCAGGTGGCTTGTTTCTCCCATAAACAGTTTCCAGCATTTTAGGAAGTATTTGTCAGTGGATAAGGGCTTACCAATCACAGGCAATTTTTGTTTCATGGATTTCTTAGGCATAATAATTAAAACTTTAAACGTAACTTTGGCTCTCATGGTATCTTGTCTACGGTAGTCTTCCAGGTCCGAGGATCCCAAGGAAGTCTAAATACAGAGCAGGTTTAAGAATTAGCTTGTCTTGATGCTAGAGAGATAGCTCAGAGGTTAAGAGCACTTACTCTTCTTACAGAAGAGCCAGGTTCAGATCCTAGCAACCATATGTGGGTCACGACCGTTTGTAACTCCAGTTGCAGATCAGATGCCCTACCCTGGCATCATTAGGTAGTCTTTGGGGTACCTGCAACTTGGGCATAACACTAGGACATGGCAAAGCTAGGGATTTTAAAACCTTTATAAGCATCTAGTCCTAAGGAACATCTATCTCTTAAGACTTCTGGCTTCCCTGCATATATAGCAAAAGATGGTCTAGTCAGCCATCACTGGGAAGAGAGGCCCCTTGGTCTTGCAAACTTTATATGTCGCATACAGGGGAACACCAGGGCCAAGAAGTGAGAGAGGGTGGGCAGGGGAGCAGGGTAGGGGGAGGGTATAGGGGACATTCAGGATAGCATTTGAAATGTAAATGAAGAAAATATCTAATAAAATAATTTTTAAAAAAGACTCTGGCTTCCTTTCCTGTTATTAAAAGTGTAAACATAAGACAAGATAATAATTTAAAAATTCGTTCATTTTATTTCATGTGTATGAGTGCTTGCCTACATGTATATGTGTATGAGCACTATGTACACCTGAACATGGGGACAAAACCACCTGACAAACAGGATGGCTAAATTATCTATTCTCTGCAGGATGTCTAAAGTTATCTCTATGCACTTTGACCCTGCTATTGTAGCCTGACTGGCTGTTGCTAAGGAGTTTGGGTTGCCATAGGATGTTTGCTCAGGAGGACTCTGTGATTTTCTTCCTGGAATTGGAGTTTCTTCAAAAACGGAGTTGGTTGGATTTACACTTTAAGAATTCTCAGGTTTCTTCTTAGGTTTTAAACCTAATGCACTGAAACCTTCAAAGATTCCTTGGGCTCTCAGACTTAGGGAGCCAGAGTAATCTGGAGAAACAGGTTCCTAAGTTCCACACATTGTCTCAACTCTTGCAAATAAGGACCTTCAAGACCCGTTGGTCCTTCATTGAGTGCAATGGGATGGAGCAGCTGGTGGCTCACCACATGTCTTATTAAACTAGGAGTTAATCTGATCGGAGCCTCAGCCTAGCTGTGGCTGGCTATATTTCCTTGGGGGTTTTGCTGTCTCTGAGGGGGAGGGGAGTGAAGATGCAGATGAGAAATTGAAGTGCTCTCACTGAGGCATGCCCAGATTTGCAATTCAATGGCATACAGAGGAGGTGGGGGTCGACTCAGCGGAAGCTAAATGCCGCAGGGTCATTGGGGTTCTTTTTAGCAGCGGGGACTGTTTAAAGGGATGAGGGGTCAGGGATCTAGGGCACGGTAAGAAGCATCAAATGTATTCTCTGTCACTATGGAGAGAGAGGGGCCTTCTGGGAAAAGCAGAAGATTACATCACCGATTTGATTAGCAGAATGGCAAAGGGAGAGTGGGGTAATCCTATGCACTGTGACGATTTTTTTTTTTTTCTTTCAAACACCTCCACCTTTCACTGTTGTTGCTATTGCTGCTTTTATTAAGCAGGATATCAAATCCAAGTCAGCAAGAACTGAGTAATCAGAAAAAAAATGTCATCAGCCTTGCTATTTTGATTTTTGTGATGTTTCTAGGAATGTGCTTTATCTGAAATATTATTTATTCCTAGGATGGTGGAAGGGACTTAGCAGTGGGTCCTGAAGGTGAAGATTGTAACACAGATAAGCTTAAACTATGGCAGAGGCCAGGCACCCTAGGGGAACATTAGAAAAGAGAAAACCAGAAAAGAGGTGAGAAAGAAGTAGCAGAGAATTATCAAGAAGTCTACTATTAAGGAAAGAAACAATTTAGTTTAGAGAAAATTTACATTTGATTTATTGTTTGATAAGGAATTGAAGGGTAGCACGTGATTATTTGATTAAGCTGAAGGCATAGAGACTTTTCTTTTTACACTAGATAAATTGGTATATCTGATCATAGTAAGAACAACTTGTGTTAAAACCTTTCTCTTCATCTTGTCAGGTACACTAGAATTACACCTACAGTGGAAGCACATAGCATAAACTATGGTAATGCCATTTGACTTAGGCAGCATACAAAACCTGACTATCCACAATATCTATTTAAGTGCTGCAAACAAGATGTAATGAACTTAAGTATGACTAATATTTGAGTAGCCCTTCATATTCTTCAGAATTCCTCCACAGACTTTAGAAGACTTCCCATAGCAAATATGTATGTGTATAAATGTATGTGTATATAATATATATGTGTATATATATCTCATATGTGTGTGTGTGTGTGTGATAGTACTATTATATCTGTCTTTTCCCACTTTATCTGTCACATTAATGAGTAGGAAAAGCTAAATAAATAAACTTAGGACTCATATTTATAAATTAGTTCTACAGTATTGGTTTCCCTTGTAGGCACAATCTGAAAGTTCTACTGCAGATTTGTGCTTTAGGTTTCCAAATCAGATTCTATGCATAATGAAGAGTTTGTCCACCAGGACAGCTCAACCTGAGAATTAAGGACTCTCAAGACATCTGCCTCCTGTCACCATGGATCTGTTCAGACAGATCACTGCAATTAAATACACTCATGCAATCTAAAGAGGACCGTTACTGCTCCATTCTGAGAGTCACAATGCAGCTACAGGGTAATCCACAGCATGTTGAATTGGTCAAAACAGAACACATTCTACAATCAACTGACAGATTCTGATGATAGGACAGTGAGCATCAAAGAGGGGAAGCAAAGCTGTCCTCAAGATATTTCAATTTCATGTACTCCCAAATAGAACACATTTCCAGAAAAATCAATTTAAAGGATCATCTGCCTGTGAACCATTCAGAATGACTCCTGTTACTTTTAGTGAGACTGTGAAATTCTTCTGTAAGGCAACATGCTTTAGCTCCTTAGTGTACAAACACACACAAAAAAGTACTTAATAAAACCCTAACTATATGCTAAGTGTTTTGAATCCTGCCTTTATCTACAGAGAACACTTATGAAAGCAGTTTACCTTTAAATAGTAGAGACCACAGTATTTTAATGTTTGAAGATTATGCATAATTCTGTAATTATAAAATAACATCAATCAACTATAGAAAGAGTGCAGCTATTGTGATGGTTTGCATATGCTCAGCCCAGGGAGTGGCACTATTAGGAGGTGTGACCCTGTTGAAGTAGGTATGTCACTGTAGATGTGGGCTATAAGACCCTCATCCTAGATGCCTGGAAGCCAGCATTCTGCTAGCAGCCTTCAGATGAAGATGTAGAACACTCTCAGCTCCTCCTGTACCATGCCTGCCTGGATGCTGCCATGTTCCCTCCTTGATGATAATGGACTCAACCTCTGAACCTGTAAGCCAGCCCCAATTAAATGTTGTCCTTATAAGAGTTGCCTTGATCATGGTGTCTGTCACAGCAGTAAAACCCTAATGAAGACAGCTATCTGGACACTAGGATGATGCTATAATTTTAGAACTAAATGCTCGAAAGTGCAGAAGTAATTTGGCTCATTAAATTTACAGTACCAATTCTGGTAACACTATTGTCTGGTGATCAGAACCACTATGGCTGCTCCTCAGTGTCCATGTGAGAAGCTCAGAATGACTCCAAAGTCACTTCTTCCTCTAACCCCAGTTTTAAGAGTTTGAAGGTTATAGTGGCTTGAAGAGGTTTGCTCCCCCTAGATTCATGGCCCACAGGGAGTGACACTATTAGGAGTTGTGTCCACATTAGAAGAGGTGTGGCCTTGTTGGAGGAAGTGTGTCACTGTGGGGGTGGCCTTTGACATCCTATGCTCAGGCTCCTCCCAGTGCAGAAGTAACCTTCCTCCCAGCTGCCTATGAGACAGTCTCTACTGGCTGCAGTTGAATCAAGAGGCAAAACTCTCAACTCCTTCTCCAGCACCACACCTGCCTGGATGCTGCCATGCTTTCTGCCATGATGATAATGAACTGAACCTCTGAAACTGTAATCTAGCTCCAACTAAATGTTGTCCTTTATAAGAGTTGCTTTGGTCATGGTTCTCTTTGTGGCAATGGAAACCCTAACTAAAACAAAGTTATTTTGGAAATATCGTCTTTAATAAGGTGGTTGTGTCACTTATTGTCCAAATTAAGACATCTTTATGGGCAAAACTAGAATGCTACTGACAATTATTCTGAGACATATGTATAAATCAGAGCCTCAAGTGGAGTATGTTACATTATGACCTTGTGTTGGTTTAAGTGGGAATGGTCCCCATGCACTCATAAATTAGAGTGTTTGGTTCCCAGTTAGTGGAGCTGTTTGTGAAGGATTAGAAAGTGTGTTCATTGTTGGAGAAGGTGTGTCCTTAGAATCGGACATTGAGGTTTCAAAAACCTGCTCCATTCCCAGTCTGATTTTCTCTTCTTTGTGCCTATAGATCAGATGTAAGCTCTGAGCTACCTCTCCAGCACCAGGACTGCTGGCTTGCTGCCATGCTCCCCACTGTGATGGTCATAAACTCACCCTCTAAAACTGTAAGCAAGTCCCCAATGAAATGTTTTCCTTTATAAGTTGCCTTGGTCATGGTATCTCATCACAGCAATAGGAAAATACTTATGACAACATTGTCCTTAAAAGATCATGGATTTCAGACTCATTGGAATACCAAATTGCTATTTTCCAGGTACTCATATTTCTGAGAAAAAAAAAAAATAGATGACACAAAAGGAAATGAACTGAAGCCTTTGAGTGGTTAGCCTTCCAAAAGTTTATGAGATGACTCAAAGAAGTAAGTTTCAGCCAATTCAGCACTTCTGTTAAATGGCTAACTGAAGCCAGGATTAAAGCATTAAAAGGACTGCAGAATATCATGGGATGAACCAAGATATGGAAAAATAAAAACAGTGGAAGAGAAAAATTCTGGGTAGAAAAGAGAATTGAGAACTTATGTATAAGGGTATAATGTCTAGTCACACGACCCCTTTAGAATTAATATTTAAATGAACAGCTCCATAAATAGCAGAGTGCACACAACAGAACAGATAAATAGCATCTATATAACAATATCAAAGCAAACATCATCCTTCTCTATGGCTAGGTAAGTGCTAAAATATAAAGACCCTTTTCAGATATCAGTTTTATTTTCCTGGCTTTGGGTTGGTAAATTCCCAGTTGTGAAAATGCATATTTATAGGAGGTTAAAAACTAAATAAATATAATGTGAGGTAGTCAGTTTTCTGTGGTATGCTTTCTACAGGGAATAAAGAAGTTAAAATAATTAGTCATTGCTATGATAAGGCTTTGATCAAAGAATAATAATAAGGTTAACTTATAAATATCTTATACAGTGGCACGGTAAACAAAAAAAGATATATCATTTGGTCCTTTTAGCAGCTTGAAACAACAAAGAGATTTTATTATTGTCCCAATTTTAAGAATGAGGTAACTGTTGTCTAAGGGGATTAAATAATTGTGCTATTAGTACATATTTACTAGATAGATTGGGACCAGAACCCACTTCTCTTGATCTTCTACTTGTCTTTTAATTCACTGTTCATTGTACTTGAATACCTAGCTAGAACAGTTGACCTTGAGAAAGCTACAGTGTTAGGGACTTCTGAGCAAAAGTCCATCCGTTCAGCTTTTGTAATGCCTTCCCAACTCAAGGGCAATCTATCTCACTCATGCCCACCCCATTCACCAACTGACCTGCCATGCTCTCTGAAAATTGCTACTGTGTTTTACCTTTGGAGTAACCAAATTCAATTATAGGTTCTGCCTTTGTGTTTCCTCAGCCTTTCTTCCTACACAAATTGATGGTGACAGCAGAGATACCAATTCAATTACATACCATCTTCTGGTTCCCAGTAATGATGCTGAGTAGGTCAACGAGGACCCACTTGGAACAAGAATGGCCATGACTTAAAAGGAAAGAATAAGTAACAAAGGCCTGAGTTACAAATCCATTTTTACTTTTGGGGAAATTTTAAGCCATACCATCTTACAGAATAGGCAGGATATGTTAGGAGAAGGTAGGAAAAAATAGTAGATTAGTGCATCTATCAGTGAAGAAGATGTATGGATAAAAATAGAGTGCTTTAAAATGATATGGCTGAGGTGAGCAAAAACATCCCTGAACTCAAAAGACTACCAAACAACTAGGTTTTATAGCAAACATGTCAGAGAAGAATAAAACACTTTTGATAATTTAATTCATTTATATATGAGCTATCCTCATATAACAATGCAGGTGAATCTCAGAAACACAATGAAGATGAAAAAAGTTAAAGTGTTAGTAATATGACAGGCACAGGCTCCTTAGGAATAAGGGGATAGAAAGACTCTCTAAAGAGATAACATTGGAAAAAATGAATGGCAGGCACAAACATTATAACTTATAAATATAACACACATTACTACATTTATTAAAGGTCGAATGAATGAAATCTGATTATTTTGTGTACGTATACTTCTATCAGAGGCTCCAACGGTTTCTACTTTAATAGTTGTAGCTTATCCAATGTAATGGATAGCGTTACACGACAACTTAACAGAGTCTAGAATTGTTTAGGAGCCACACCTGTAGAGAAGTTTGGGTGGCATTACCTGGATTATGGTCAATTGTGGTGAAGAGACGTACCCACTGTGGATGGCCACATTCCCTGGCCGGAATCCTGGACTATATGAAATGGAGAACAGAAATTGGATCACCAGCATGTGTTCCTTGCTCTCTGCTTCTTGACTACAGATGCAGCTGGATGGACCACCTGCTTTAAGATCTAGCTCCCATGACTTCCTTGGGTCTTAAATTGTGAGGCAGAACAAGGTTGCCTTTGTTAGAAGACTAACAGGAAAAGAAATTAGAGCATCTAGGAAATTAGTATAATGCTAAACTTAATCCCTACTGTTTACCAATTCAAGTTAGGGTTTTATTGTTTTGAAGATGCTGTTTCCATGACAATGCCCATGGAAAACAAGTCCTAAATATGCCTTCTGCTAGTGCTCTTATTGATGTCCACTCTTGGTCAGCCACTTACTTACTTTTTGTTCATATAGACTGTTTTTATGACTTCTGCATTGAAGGACCAGTATTTTCCTCAACTATATTTATATAGAAAAAAAGTTGAACCAGCAAAAATGTATTCTTTCTTTGCTAAATCAAACATCATATTTGAATTTAATAAAGGTTGCCACTACAGATTTGAGCCAATACAACAAGGATTTGTGGTATAAATTATAGAGTGTTAAGCACCAATGGGAGAAAAAGACTAACAAATGATTAACCTTGCTTTCTAAGACGAGCTATAGGGTAGTACAGTAGGTAAACATAAAAATAGCCATATTATGAGGGGTACTGTGTTTCTCCCTTGGATAGAAATTTCTTAAAGTTGTGGGACAGACAAAGAACCTAAATGATAACAGGGAAATGATAAGATTAGATAAGGCTTGAAACAGAGTGGGATTTCAAGAAGGGCAACATCAAAAAAGTACTTCACTCTAAAGGGACAGCACAATACATTAACAGAAGCAGAAAGACGTAAAGAACGCATTGGCAATGGCAGTGTTCCAGCCTGGTTGAAATGAAGGTCATTATGAGGAAAGCAGTAGCAAAATTGAGATAAATGGGTCAGGACACTATTAGCCTGTAATTAATAACCAGCATTAACTGATAATGCTGGGAGACCATGGGAAGCAACAAGGACTCTTGAGGTAGGAAACCTCAAAGTGTAAGTATTGTGAACTGGGAAGTAGATGGGGGATGGAGAGCCATCTAGTAATATAGTTCTTTTTTAAAAGATGTTTGTAGTGGTGTGTACTGGGGGAAGGGAATATGCTAAGGAGTACAAGTGCCCATGGAGACAGAAGAGGTCACCAGATCTCTAAGGCATAGGGAGGATGTATTCCATCTGAAGCAAAGTGTTGGCATTGTGAACAACTTCTACAGACAAATACAAACTTTTGAGAGTGCAACTAATGGGTTGTAGCAACTGATTAGCTACAGAGTAACTTTGTAAAAGCCTTTAAGAGATTATCTTGGGAAACAAATGGTGCTTTTTAAAAGAGAAATTATTAAGAGTAAGAAATGCAAAATGTATTTTAAAAGCATTAAAATTGGGACATTATTTGGTTCTGTGTATTTTTAGCATGTCCTCCACAGTCTTAAGTACAGAAGGCTTAGTCTATAAATGAAGGCTCCTTAGGGATGCAGTTGGATGCAGAACTCTGAGTTCACACTTGAATGGAGAATTAAAAGGGGAACTCAGTTCAAGGAAGTAAGAGACAAGGAGCTTACCTTTAGATGGTATGTTCTGTCCCCAGCCATTTCATTCTCTCTCTGTCTTTCTCACTGCCTCTGTGTGTGTGTGTGTGTGTGTGTGTGTGTGTGTGTGTGTGTGTCTGTCTCTCTCTCTCTCTCTCTCTCTCTCGCTCTCTCTCTGTCTGTCTGTCTCTGTCTGTCTCTCTCTGTCTCTCTCCTTTCTCTCCCTTTCATGAAAACCAAGACATTAGCATCCTCCTCCACCTCATGCTCCCACTACCATAAAATTCTCCTTCACAAAAAGCCCATCACTATGACATGTATTGGGGGGGAAAGGGAATATGCGAATGAGCACAAGTGCCCACAGAGACATTACTGAGGAACAACGGGTCGATGCTGACCATGCTGACCATGGACTGAGAGTTCTGAACCCATGGAGCCAAATTAGTCTCTCTTCCTTTACATTGGTTTTCTGAGGTATTTCACCTCAGAAACACAAAGCTCACATACAGAATTAGTTCTGACAAGTAGAGTTCCTGCTGAGACTTTAAGCAGAACATGTGATTTAGAAGCTTTTAGGATTGGCTTACAGTAAGAGTCTAGAAAAGAGAAGCTGGTTGGAGAAGAGCAGACAGTGACACATGTGGAACTTAATGAGTGACTCTGGTTGGACATCAGAAGCATAGAATGCTAACAAAAAGCAGACAACTAGGACTGTACTCATAATGTTTCAGACAGAAATTAAGATTCTAGTGCAATTTATCTGTGGGTCATGTGTAGCACATTCTGGCAAGAGTCATATATATATATATATATATATATATATATATATATATATATATATGACTTATATATATATATAAGTCTTGAGACTTGGTGAGGAGGGGAACGGGGGTGAAGTCCCTGTAGCTATCCAGACTGGGAAGCAAACCTTGAGAAGAGGTAAGAATGAACACCTAGTATAGATTATCTTAATTAATTTGAATCAGACTTCAGGAGATTTAATGTCAGGTAGCTTATTGTCAGCATATTTAAGACAAGTATAACTTGGGAAGAGGTTTCCAAGCAACAATCAGTCCAATTCCAGGTACACGATAAAGCCTAAGGTGTGACTATATGGAACTCTTTTACAGACTACATGTGACCATGAGAGTGGGTTCTATAGCTAAAAGGTCCAGAATCTAGTGTGGTCTTTAACTGAGAACATAGAGTTCATCAGGTCGTATATGTGACATATGACATTTACTCTAAGGATGGGTAAAGGTCTAGGGATGGAAGAGTCTGGGATAGTCATTCTGGGGAGTTTGGGTGAGGTCTGCCTCTATAGTACAAAGGGGGTAAGGTATGCCTCCACAGATAGAAAAAGGTCACCAGGTCACTAACACAATGCACTGTCAGTTTTCTGGATGGAATGTAGGTATTTGATTTTGATCTCCTCCATTGAGGAGAAACTGCTACATGATTAACATTCTTGGTTCTCCTGATGGTTCTCTGTGGATACAAGGACTTCTGTGCTCCCCACAACTTTATATGTGGCTATGTTTAAATGTGAGAGACTTCTTAATATACTAGAGAAACTTTCAAGGTATCACAGCATTCATACCATGGCATAAATTGCTTTGTAGAAAGAATCAGGAACAAAAAGCTGAGCAGAAAGGTTGGAAACACTCAGCACTTTGCCCAGAAGAAAGATTCATGTAAAGTTTGGATTGAGGAAGCCATTGCTACTGAAGAGGTCAGTACTACTAAAGGACCCAAACACATGGCATTAAGACAACAGGAGCAGTGACTTGAGGGCATCTTTAGAATCTACTAAACTCCAAACATAATAGGCTTTAGAGTATGGAAGAGTAAATTGGCTTGAAAAGCTTCTCACTGGGAGTACCTCCAGGATAGTCTGCGTACAAAGGGCAGTACAGAAATGCTCCTCCATCTTGGTTCCCCAGAGGCACAAATGTGTAGGCCGAAAGAATCGAGCAATTAATCACTCACGCTGCCAGCAGACCTCAGTGTCATCCACATGACAGACATACATGGAATGCAGGCATACAGAGAGGAAAAGATAGGACACCATGGAGGCAAACATTCAGATGTCAAAGGAAGGTTTGGGTGCCCAAGCAATGTGTAGCAGTTGGGAGCCCTTTCAAGGACCACCTGAAACTAGTGATACGTGAAGATATGAGGATGAAGTTGAAGTCCCAGTAGAGGTCCTTGGGAAGTAACGGGACAAGATCATGGGAAATTTGTGCAGGAGGACTGTAATCAGCAATTGATGCAAGTCAAGGAGAGATGGGCTGACTGAAGGTGGCAAAGCCATAAGTGTGGGGCTTTCCCATACTTATGAAGCTCATACCACATGACCACATGTACTGGATGCCAGGGATGAAGGTACTAGACTTAATATTTCTTTGTTGGGCTTTAGTCATCTCTTGATTCAATTCTTCCTGCTACTTTCCTGATCCTTTCTTTAGTCTGTAGTTGTATTTGGGGTAAATAAAGTTTTGGAGTGTGTGTATGCGTGTGTGTGTGTGTGTGTGTGTGTGTGTGTGTGTGTTACAAGTCTCCCTTGAATCTCAGAGGAGTCTTTGAATTTGGACTTTTGAGCACGGCTAGAACTGATGAGACCAGATTCTTTTGGTCATGAAACAGACATGAGCCTTTGGAGGTCAGGGTATAACATTATGAAACATCTCCAAAGGTTCATAGGTTGAATGAAGGCTTGTTAACAGCTGGTGACACTAATCATTAATAACTGAATTGGCTGTGTGCTAACTTAATGATTCCATCCATTGATAAGTTCACAGCTAAAGGTGATATTAGAAGATAGGGCCAAACTGGAGGAAATCTGTTATTTGGAGCATGCCTTTAAGGATATATCTCTCCTGAGCCTCTCTCTTCTTCTCCCATCTCCTTTCCTTTTGTTCCCATGAGGTAATCAGCTGTCTTTACCACCACTCCTGCTGCCATGATGTTATGTTGCCATAGGCCCATAGCAATGGAGGACAAATACCTCTGAAGCCTTGAAGCCAGGATAAACTTCCTCCTTTAAATTGATTTCTTAATCTCAAAAAAGACTTTATTTTTACTTTCAACTCTCTATATAAGTGTGAGTATATATGTGGGGTGCAAATGGGGCTGTTGGATCCCCGAGGGGGTAGAGTGAAGGGCAGTTGTGAGCTTCCCCATATGAGTGCTGGGAACTGAACTTGGCTGGTCTGCAGAAGTGATCTTGACCTTGTACATGATGAGCCCCACTTTTGCCAATGTCTTATTGGTAATTTTTCATAGCAGCCAAAACTGGACTACCACAGGCATGTGCGTTAAGACCAGTGCTGGAAACCTGGGAATAGGACCTGGGGAACACCAAGTCAAAGAGATCATTTGAGAGGTGAGAGCCGTGGCCCTTCAGAGAATGAGAAAACTAAAAGAAAAAAAAAAAAGGTGTAGAAATAAAAAACTGGCAAGCAATGATCTAATCCAAGGAGGAGTCAGTACTCCAAAAGGGAAAACACGGGAGTAATAAGAAGTAGGGTAGTGACTTTCTATTATAAAAATCGAGAAAGATGAAACCTTATGATGAAATGAAATGAAATGAAGGGTATCAAATGCAATCTGGAGATGTACAAGGCTATGAGACTCACTGCCTAACAATGGAGGGTATCATGATTATAGCTGAGTGAATGTAAGCACATGCATGCACAAGGCCAAAGGGGCTGGAGAGCCGACATGAAAGTGGGAGGCAGTTCACGTATGCTTCACCCAGCACTAGGAGAAGTACAGGAACTAAGGTTTCTTTCTTTCTTTTTTTTTTCTTTAAGATTTACTTATTATTATATGTAAGTACACTGTAGCTGTCTTTAAACACACCAGAAGAGGGCGTCAGATCTCATTACGGGTGGTTGTGAGCCATTTGTCTATGGCCATACCATCCTGAATGTGCCCCATCTTGTCGGATCTCGGGAACTAATGTTTCTTTACTGCCTTCTTTGTCCCATCACTGTGTAAGATGCATTTGGGATTTACTTTGCTCTCTTTACCCACACTGTGGGAGGCGTTATTCTTTTCCACTGAAGATGAAAGTCCAAGATAGAAGGAGCTTAAACAACTGGCTATGGGGCAGGAGGCCAACAACATAAAATCCAAAGTGCAGGGAGTTTAAACAAGTTGCGTCGAGGCCGAAGATGTGACAGTATTCTGAGTCAGGAATCTAGGAATTGGTTTTAGCAGACAGGAAGAAAATACCTCCTACTCAAACACTGAAATAAAGGAAGAGGGGATGGTAAAATATGTATTCAAAGTGAAGATGTCTGCTGGGAGAGGTTGGTTGGTTGGGAAGACAGAGTAAAGACAGAAACAGTACAGGCAAGAACCTGGAGATTCTAAAATGGTGCGTGGACCATCCACCATGCATTGTTAGGGTCAAAGGACAGAGGCATGTGAAAAGTTGAAGGATATGACGGAGATGAAGAACACGGATGAGAATGAAATCCAAATAAGGCAAGAATCAGAACTGGAATCTGGGTACAAAAAGTGTACACAGCCATGCCAGAAGAAGATAAGAGTTGAAGAAATTCAAGTTCAACATTGAGGACCAAGGTACTAATTACAGAAACCCTCAATCACATGGATGTCAAAATCTTGCAAAAGACTAAATCACAAGAAATACAATTAACCTTCCCACCCCACCCCCCCAAAAAAAATCTCAAGGAAAAAGAAAGATAATTATAAGCCACTTCTCATAAGTAGAAAGGTTCACAGCTCTACTGTGTAGATTTTATAATAATGAAGAAAAATATAGCATAATCAAACTGAAGTACCTTTATGAAGATGGTGCCATGGGAGAGTGAACTGATGTAATCACAGGAAAGCAAAGGAAAAAAAGAAAAAAAAAAAAAAAAAAGATGATACCTTTTCTGGTCCTGAAAGAGAAGGGAGTGAAAACTGGCTTGTTTTCATTGGAAGCTTGGAGAGAAAAATGGTGTCCAGGAAGAACATTACAAAGTACTCACGGAGTTTTTGAAGGAAGGATTGAAGACAAAAGGAGTTTGAGTCCCAATCAAAGGATGGTTCTGCGTCAGGCATTGACAGAACACAGGAGGGATGTTCAGAGGTCACAGCTGAATCAAATAAGGAGGCTGATGCTATTTTAGGGGGAGGATTTGCATGCAGGGTTGAGTTCAACTCAGAAATGAGAGGAGCAGGTACAGGAGGCACACAAGAGGGACTCTTAAGCAACCGAGTACGGAAAGTGCCAAGCAAATGGTGATTTATGTAGGCAATTGCAGAACAAAATAGCCTCTGTGTTCTAATAAAAGAGTAAGGGAACAGGACAAGGAAGGAATGCAGCTTCATTAGCCTGCCCCTCCATGGAGTTTATTGTACTGATAAGGATTCCCAGCTTCTACTGAGAGAAGAAAGTGTGTGTGTGTGTGTGTGTGTGTGTGTGTGTGTGCGCGCGCAATCAATATGTATGCATTTGTTAAGTACAAACACAGATACACATTGCTGTACATACACAGATATACACTGCTGTTTAATATATCAAAATGTATATGTTAACAAGCATAAGACCGCTCTTCAGCCCAGCTCTGTTTCAAATGATTCCATTTCGATACTTTCCTTCTTTGCTGGGTGTGGTGACTCACTCCTGTGACCTCTTAACCCATCAGGCTGAGGCAGGAGGATTGTCATGACTCATTGTCATTAGAATGGCTTATTCTAATTCATCAGCCTGTGCTACACAGTTTCCGAAAGTTAAAAACTACAGAGTAAGGAGCTGCTTCAAAACAGCACAGAAATATTTTCACTCATTGAATTTAATCACACCTAAAACTTTACTTACGTTTTCTGTTTCTTCATCCTTTACTTTTTCCCTGCTACATAAGCTAAGTGAAGGCAGGAACTTCTAAAAATTCCCTCCTCAGTCCAAAGGATCTAGAACAAGGCTGGTCTCAGTGTAATTCAGTGGCTACATTAAAAGTAGTATATTCAAACAGTAGGTGGTAGTAATTTTAAAAGATGCCTCAGATATACACAAAACTCACAGAGCTTCTTATGAACTAGGAGAAACGCGTAACAAAATGTGCTGCTGTAGAGATAGTAATAAAGTAAAAGGAGATAAAGATCAATCTTGCTTCAGTTAGTAGCATCAAAGATGAAATAACAGAACATACAACCGGTCCCCCAAGCCTAGCGCTCTTTTCCCAGAAGATCCACCTATGAGGGTAAATGCAAAACTAAACAATTTATATATTTTTTTCTTTTCAAAGTAGGCTTTTAAGTGTACACATAAATCGTATATACAATAGTACATGTATTAAAAACCTGAATAAGAAATAAGAATACCTAAACTTGTGTTACATATTCCTAACTTTTGATGTATGTATTATGCACCCAAAATGATATTTTAGAATTAGACTGATAGATTAAAACCTGAAAGTCTATCTTAAAAGGTAACCAGTGAACAGAAGCAAGGCAGCTCGTTCCAGAACGAAGATACCAATCTCAATCTATGAAGGGGGGTGGGGGCAGGGATTAATCTGGTAAGTAGAAGATATTTCATCAGCCTGGGCCGTTTAGGGAGCTCAAGGATATGAACCAGAAAGCTGCTCTTTGGGGGAAAGACTTATAATCAAAGGGAGGAATGGCAAGCTGAGAGTTTCTTTTAAGTGGACCATTCACTTAGTAGAGGATGAATTTGCAGGGTACACACCTGGAGATTTGAACAGCACTTGGGAAACACTTTCATACTTTTAAAGATGACGAGGGTCTAAACTAGGTCTGGATCATAAAGTAGAGAGGAGAGGAGACACATTTGGGACTGCTAAGTGAATTCCATTTAGTCTAACGTCGCCTCCATAGACACATTTGTCCTAAATATTTCTCCATACATAACGAACTGCAAGCTAACTTTGTGTGTTAACAGACTGGAAGGTATTCTTATACCAATTACCTGAAACTCAGCCAATCAGATTAGCCAACCTTCAGCCAACCCCAGGCAGCCAAATGTTCAAATCAGGTTCAAATCAGGCAAACGTCAAACTTCAACCAATCAAACTATCTCTGTACCTCACTTCCACTTTCCATATGTCATTTCCTCTTCTCTGGCTATAAATATCATCTTTCCATGTGGCGGGGTGGAGCATCCGAAACCATTTTTGGCCCAGACTGCTGCCCAATTTTTAAATTTCAATTAAAAGCCAATTAAGATCTGGAAAGCTAGAATTTTGCAATTTTTCTCTTGTAGCCGAACATAATTTAAGGTAAAATCAGTAAGTCTTGGTGATAATTAGGCATGGATTTTTTTTTTATCTTAGATTAAGTGCAACTGTGAGAACAGAAGACCTGTTGCAACTGTGAGAAGGAAGTTTAATTCTTTCGCACACGATGGAGTCAGTTAAGCACTGGCTTTCCTCTCAGAGGGACACAACTCCTCCCATCTCCTCACTGTGCTTCCTGTGGTGGTGTGGGCTTTCACCGCCTGAATTACGTGGCTGCTGGTGCCGGGTCCATGTCCCTGTGATACAGGCAGAAGAACGAAGGAAAGAGGAGAACGAGGTGCATTCAGGATTTTAGAGAAACTACCTACGAGGCTCGCACCTACATCTCTTCAGTGTTGTCCGTCCGACACTACTCCAGAGGAGACTTGAACGGGTTAGCTGTCTATTCACCCCAGAAAGAGAACTAAAGATCAACCAAAGTTTGGATAACATCAAAATCCAAGTCGGTGAACCAATGAATTTTATCGGGGTTATTTTCAGGAATGCGCCTACGGGGTTATTTACAAGAGAAGAAGTGACTCAAAGATGCTACATCACCAAAAGCTAACATGGGTGACAAGCTCTCAACTTGAAATCTGGAGCACACTGCACAGCCTGCAGGCTGCTCAGCCCTTCAGAGTGTCTTTTCCAGGCAGCTAGCTCGATTGGTCTGAGCCTCTTCCAGGCAGCCGCCCAGCTGATCTCTGCCACTCCTAGGCAGCTGTGATGGTTTCTGCCTCTTTCAGGCAGCTCAGCCTGACCAGAGTGTCTCTCTGTAGGCCTTACTCTCAGATAAGCTTGAAGAAGGAGGGGCCTAGCACATCTGGTCACTTTGAGGGATTCCCTGAAGCTTTGGGGTTGCTTATTTCCTGAGGCTTAATGAATCTCTCTTTAGAATACTGAGTCTTGAGCCAGGCCTGGTGGTGCTTGGCTTTAATGCCCCCCCCTCCCCCCCCCCGCACTTGGGAGGTGGGATGGAGGAGGTGGGTGGAGTTTTGTGAGCTGGAGTTTGGCCTGGTCTACTTAGAGAATTCCAGGACAGCTAAAGCTACATGATGATACCCAGTCTCCAGTTATCGAAAGAATATCTTGAGTCTCAAGGAGCTCCGCTCCAAGACCGATGGTTTCATGTGGGAGGAAATTGCTACACAACATCCTGATGGCCTTTTGTTGTAAGGTAAGTTATGAAATGCAGGTTTTACCCTAAGTCCCAGAATAAACATCTTGCTTTTGAAGCAGGGAAGTAAATATTAGATGGCAACTGACATTCTCCATTGGGAGAAAAGGAAGAATATTCTGAAAACACAGATATAGGCTCTCAGAGAATGCTCTACCCTAGTAGCACCAGCAGTGACTGTAGATGAACCCCACGAGCGGTGAAGGGCCGCCAGGCAGCTCAAGGCTGGGCCTGGATTCTGTAGCCAGCTCTGTGCTAGGTGCCTGGAGCCCAGAGCTGGCTCTGCACTGTGTATCCGGTCGTCGTGGTAAGTGCTGTTAAATGAGTTGGAGTCATTTCTGCTCCAGCACTCAACAAGGCACCGGGTGCTGCAGGAGACGGGAACGGAAGGCCGAACTGTCCTTGGCAGAACAAATAACCAATGAGAAGTTTGGAAATTAGAAATGGACATATTCTCGACACCCCATATCTCCTTCCCCTGCCACAGTCACTCTCACCAATGTAATCCAGAGATGCTCTGAATAGCATGGGATCGGAGGTAGGCAGGTAGGCAGTAGCTGACCTCACTCCAGCAAAGGAGGGCAGCAGAGCAACCCGTGGTCACAGCTTCAGAGAAAGGGTAAGGGACGCAGAGGGTAAGGGACCCTAAGGTTAGGAAGCTCATGTCCTTCCGCCCCTGCTAGTGTGCTGAGGAGCAAAAGACCCTTCAGAAACACAAAGTATGCTATGCAGCAGAACCAGGACCACGTTGCTGCTTCTGGGTCAGCACATCAGACCCCAAGCCACGCAAACCGGGGACATAGCAGAAGGGAGTTTAGGAAGTCTGAACCAGATCCAGAAGCCAGGAACCCTGGCATTGCCTGGGAGGGGCTGAATGGGTCGCAGGGCAGGACGTTTGTGACAGAATGAGGTTTGGTGTCCTGAAAGCAGAGCTGAGAGAAACATAGGGTCTTGGTTCTCTGTGAGGAAAAAGCATTGGCTGAGAATATCCCGTTTTAGTTTATTGAACACAGTTCAATTTTAGTTTACTATTCATTTGTGTTCACATAGTTTTTAATGCTTAACTTTCTATTTTTACAGTGATGGATATTGACTGGCTTGATCTTGTGAATGTCTTATACAGGCAACGGCAGCCATTGAGCTCACGCCTGCAATCGCCCTGTCTTGTCCAGATAATGGTGCTTCTCAGCAGTGCTCTGAAACCTCTGACTCCTCCAGTCTTTCTTGTCACTCCTCCACAATGGCCCTTGATATCTGGAGAAGGGGACTGTGATATAGATGTCACATTTATGGATAAGCAATTCACAATCACGTATTTGCTGCACATTGACCAGGATCTGAGTCTCTATACCAAGTTCTGTTCACTGTCTTAGTTTTACAATGCTGTGATGAAACACCATGACCAAAGCCACTTGGGGAGACGGGGTGGGTTTCTTTGACTTATTTTGCTTATGCTTGCATATCACTATTTAACACTGAAGGAAGACAGGGCAGGAACCAGGAAGCAGGAGTTCAGGTTCAGGTAATGTAGGCTGCCATTCATGTCTGTAATGAGAATTCTAAGTTTACTGTTTTGAACTAGCCCTGAGATTACTAGCACCTATCCAGCAAACTGTGAGATGCCTGATTACTGTCAACACTGAGGCATTTCATCTGAATGAATAACATTCTTACGAAGTTCCAAGCCCGGGGTCAACTCAAGGACTGCCTAGGACATTGGTGAAGGCCAGGCAGTAAAGTTCAATCTGATTATAGTATTTGTAAAATCATTTCTTGGAGGCACCTATAATAAAACAATACTGAAAGAAAGCACACAGATCCATACACTGACTAAAGCAGGGACAGGTTTGGAGCATTCATGCCAAGGTTCCAGGAGACTGAGTTTCTGTGAAACTCTTTGCTGCGGGACTGCATCCAAGCTTTTGGGTCACAGAGTCTTCACTGGAGTGGGTGTGGCAGAAAAGGTCCTATGGCTTGATCTAATTGCGGTATTTTCTCAACTGAGGATCCTTCCTTTCAGATACCTCTAGCTTGTGTCAAGGTGACCTAAAATTTGCCAGCACACATTGCAAACAGAAGCTTCTCGGATGAGAGTTGATAGGTTGATAGCCACATTAATCTGTGGGTATATAAACAAGTATTTAGAAGCAGCTTGATATTATGTTCATTGGGCATAATAATATTAGTAGACAGTCCCTTAGGGTCAATGGACTTTCTTAGTCATTGACCCTAAGGGAGAGCCTGCTAATATTATTACATAATTATTATTATAATCCCTGTGATTATGTTGAGGTTTATAATATCAAATTTGAGTTGCATCCTATGCAGTAGGTCTTAAATCTGAGTCACAGAACAAAGAGAAATCAACCTAGTACCAAACTCGAAGTTTCCTCCCCATTGGCTAGCCCATAGTCCCAGGAGCTGCTATTCCAGCTACTGATGGAGGAAAATAATCACCAGTAATCACTCAGTTGTGAACACTGCAAGATACAGTAATGACTGACCAGGAAGGCTCTGCCTGCTAGTGAATAGCGGCTTGGATGCAATGGGAACACCCAACAGCATTCTTTTTGGATTTAAGGCTATCTCCAAAGGAGGAAGCTAATTTTTCTGTTAGTATGTATCTTTATCTATTTTAGATTTATTTCATTTACTTTCCATGGATGAGTCTTTTGGCTGCATGCATGCATGTGTGCCTGGTGCCCACAGAGGTCAGAAGAGGGCATCAGATCCTTTGTACATGGAGAGCCATGGATGGTTCTAAGCCACTCTGTGAGTGCTGGAAACAGAAACCTGGGTCCTCTGCAAGAACAATGAGTACGTAACGACCAAGCCCTCCTCTCTAGCCCTGTACAGGTGTATCCTAATTGCTTAATTGATGTGTTATAACTAGTATCTTATTGGAAATGTCTGGGCCTATTCCCCCCCATTCAAACCTAATATACAATATTTTTTTCTCCTCTATTTTTTTATACCTCTAATCATCTATTTCCCAGTTTCCTACTCAGATCCCTGTCCTTTCTTCATTTCAGCATGTAACTATTCTATGTTTTTGCCAACCAGGACCCTAGACCGCCTCTCTCCCAGTCCCTCATCTCCCAGGGAGCATGTGACAAGAGCACAGGCTTATGTCAGACCATCATAGCTGTTACTTCACGTTTTCCCCTGAACACAAATCCAAGTGAAGTCACCTTACCAGGAAGACATCCTTAAAATAAAGCTGAGTAAGGAAGCGGTGAAGCTACAAATGGGATATATACATCCCAACAGATGCAAAACAACAAAAACATAAGACAATTAGACAACACAGCACTATGACAGCCTCCTAAGCTGACAGCCTCTTAACAGCAGGAAATAAAAATAGTGAGATAGCAGAAGTGCCAGTAAATGATTTTATAGTCTCATTTTGTTTAAAATATTTTTTTTAAATCTTGAAAAATTTCACAACATATTTTGATCATATTTATCCCAACTCCTCCCAGATTTATCCAACTTCATGCTTTCTCTCTCCTTTTGTAATGCATCAAGTCCAGTTTGTGAGTCCCAAATGCTCTTGGTGGTAGTAGACCTACTAAAGGTCACACCCTTAAAGAAAACTTACCCTCACTTTCCTAGCAGCTATCAATTACCCATAGCTCCTGGAACAGTGGTGGAATCCTGTATCCACAGACACTCTGGAATTCTGTCTGGCGAGCAATTGTGCAGCTCTTCCGCATACTACCATAACTGCTGTAAGTTCATATGTGCAACTGCTCTGACATGTCCAGAAACCAACTGTTTCCTTGTAGTCATTGAACATCAATGGTTCTTATAGTCTTTCTGCCCCTTCTTTAGTGATGATCTATAAGCTCTATGGGGTAGTGGTGCGATAGAGATGTCCTCTTTAGATCTGAGCACAGAACTCAATCATTAAAAAGGTTCAAAGGTCAAGCAGAAGACTCAACATGGACAGGTTTTTAATTCAAAATATAGAAAGAAAACTTACAAAGGCAGCTCATAGGCAAGAAACATGACACAAACTTAGACATATCTAGGAAGAGGAAACCTTAATTGAGAAAATGCCTCCACAATACTGGCCTGTGGATTATCTAGGACATTTTTCTGATTATTATTAATGTGAAAGAACCCCATCCACTTTGGGCAATACCTCAGCACATAGTCCTGGATGGCCTAGGAAAGCCAGCAGAACAAGCCATGAGGACTAAGTCACTAAGTAGTGATCCTCCATGACCTCTGTCTCCAGGTTCCTGCACTAGTTAAGTTTCTGCCTTCCCTTCCCTCAGTGATGGACTGTGATGTTGAACAGTAAACTAAAGTAAAACTTTACCTTCCCAAGTTGCTATTGGTCAGGGTGTTTCATCATTGCAATAAAAACCTAAGTACCAAGGTAGATGATAGAACTGGTATCTTAGAGGAAAGATCTTAAATTAGGAGAGAAAAATTCATCTAGGAGACAGAGAAACTGAAAAAAGAATTAGAAATTCTGGAAACAAAGGAATCAATCCATCAAATAAATAAATTATGCCTCTGAAAGAACAGCCCACAAGGTCAAGCAGAAGAACAAATATCAGGAATGGAGGTGTCTTAGGTTTCATTTGCTGTGATAAAGCACCATGACCAAAAGCACCATGGGAAAGAAAGGGTTGTTTTAGCTTATAGTTTATAATCAACCCCTCATGGAAGGAAATCAGGGCAGGATCTCAAGACAGGAAAACTGGAAGCAGAAACTGATACAGACCCACAGAGAAAGGATAAATGTTGACTTGGTTCCAAGGCTTGCTTGGCCTGCTTAATTATTTATACCATCCAGGACCACCTAGCTAGGTGTGACACTGCCTACAGTGAAGGGGAACCTCCCACATCCGTTATTAATCAAGAAAACTCCAGACAGACTTTCCTGTAGGTCAATCTGATGGAGATGTTTCTCAATTGACTCCCTCTTCCTAGAAAACTCTAGTTTAGCAGTTTTCAACTTGTGTTTATGACTTTTTTGGGAATTGAATGGCCCTTTTACAAGGGTCACATATAAAATATCCTGCACATCAGACTTTCACATTAGGATTCATAACAGCAAAATTACAGATATGAAATAGCAGCAAAAATAATTTTATGGTTGGGGGAGTCACCACAACATGAGGAATTATGTTGAAGATATAGAGCCAGTGGTCTAGCTTGTTTCAAGTTAACATAAAACTAAAAGGTTTTTAGGAGGAAAAGGTTGAAAAAATAAGACATATAGACATGAAAAAAAATTCACTGATCACAACCCAAACATCCAACAAGTGTAAGAAACACTTAAACCAAAGCTAAGAATTCTTAGGATAGAAGAAGGATATGGGGAGAAAAATCTAATAGTTTAGGCAAACAATTTAATGAAACTATAGCCAAGAACTTCTCAAACTTATACCTAGACATCCAACACAGCACTTAGTACTACAAAGAGACAACCAGAGCAGAAACTCTTCACAACATATCATAATAAAGACATCAAAAGCACAAAGCAGAGAAGCAATACTAAAAGACCCTCTTTCCTCCTACTGGATTGCTTTGTCCAGCCTTAATATGAGGGGAGGTGCCTAGTCTTATTGCAACCTGATATGCCATGTTCAGTTGATATCCCTGGAAGGCCAGCCCTTTTCTGAAAAAAAAAAAAAAAAAAAAAAACGAAGAAAAGTGAGTCTGTGGGAGGGTGGGTGGAAGTGGAATGGCTAGAGGGAGGAAGGAATGGGAAACTGTAGTCAGAATGTAATATATGAGAGAAGAAGAAAAATTTTAAGAGAAAAATTACTGCTAATTTACAGAGGCAAAAACATGAGAATGTCATTAAATCCTTTGTCAACAACCTAAAAGGAAACAAAGAATGGAATGCCACATTCCAGGTCCTGAAATTGAATGATTGTCAACCAAAATTGCTATATGCACCTAAATGAACTAATAAAATAGATGGAGAAATAAAAGTATTCAAGATAAACACATACAACTCATGACAGTTCAGCAAACACTGCAGGAAAGTCTTTACAAAAATACTATACACAGAAGAAAAGAGATAGTTTCACACAGGAGAACACATGCAAACAATAGACACACAGAAGGGAAAAGGGAAGGAATCAATCTTGTATACATATAAAATCAGCAACCATCCAACATTATGAGAGGATAAAAACAAAAGCAAAAACCAACCACCAGCACAAACAACAAATAACAAAATAATAAATAAGACCAAATCCCTTTTTATCATAGTCTTGAGTGCAAATTATCTTAACTCATCCGTTAAAAGACACAAACAAATAGACTTGGCTAAAAAAGAAGATCCAACTATCTGTTGTCTCCAGGGAGCTCACATATCTAGAAAAGACATCCGGAAACTAAGAGCTAAAGGTTGCAAATCAGATTACCAAGCAAAAAGAATCCACAACAAGCTGCCATAGCAATTCTCACTTATGATAAAGTAGACTTCAAAACAAAAAGATAAAGCGGGCCACTAGGTATTGATAAAAACAACAATTCATCAAGAGGACATGCTTACTATAAACATCTATGCACCAAGCCTGGAGCCCCCAATTGCATGAAACAAACCTAAGTTCAGACACTATACTAGATGGGTGACTGCAGTAGCACCTTCTTGTATCTATTTAAGTCTTTAATTAAAGAAGCAGCAAAAGAAACTTACAGTTAAACTACATTACAAACCAGTTAGGCTTCACAGATATCTGAATATTCTACCCAACATATCAGAAGTACATATTCTTTTCAGAGTTATAAAGAAGGTTCTCCAGTATTGCCCACATTATAAACCACAAAACAAGCCTTAATAGACACAAAGAAAAAGAATGAAGAATAATTCCCAGCACCCTGCCACACCACAGTGGGATAAAACTGGAAATGAATAGCAAAACTAACCTCAGACAATATACAATTACTTGAGTGAACAATAAGCTTTTAAATGAACAGAGAGCCCTGGAAGAAACCAGGGTAGGGGAGATTAAAAGGCACCTAGAGTGAAATGAAGTAAAAGGCTACCCTGCAGTCTTAAGCCGAAATAACCAAGGCTGTCTCCAGAGCACAGTAGACAGCTGTAAGTGTTAACATGAGAAAATCAGAGATACTGGAAATAAATAACCTACTGATGTGACTCAAGCCTTTAGAAAACCAAGGGTCAAAAGATGCCTCATCAGGAAAAGGCTCTTGCCAAGCAAGCAACTTGAGTTCAATCTCTAAACTCCACATGAAGTGGGAAGAAGAGAACTAACTCCACAGAATTGTCTTCTGACCCCACATACACACTAGCCTATGTGCCCAGACATCCATTAATTATGCTTGCTTGATGATGTCTGGGAGCCTATGCATGAACTAATACATATATACATGCATGAACTAATAATAATAATAGTAGTAGTAATAGTAGTAGTTGATTTTAATAGAAAAACAAGGGTAAGTCCATTTTAAATGTATCAGGTAGTAAGAAACAATAAAGATCATGGCAGAAATGAACAAAATAGACCTAAATAATACAGAGAATTCTAGGTAAATATGGAGTAGTTACAAAAGTCTGGGGGCTCATCAGGGAATGCTTTGAATGTGTATAGTCCAACAAGTTGAAACATCTGAAGAAATGGATAAATTTCTTTTCAAGAATGACCTACTGAAATTAAAGCCAGAGAAATAAACAACCTAAAAAGACCCAAGTAAGCAGGAGACTGAACCCGATCAAAAAAATCTCCATACAAAGAAAAGCCCAGGGCTGTATGAATTTCCTGTTAAATTCTTCCAAACTTTCAAGGAAGGTCTGATAACTGAGCTCAAACCTTTCCATAAAATAGAAAAGGAAGGAACATTGCCACGCTCATTATACAAAACGTATAATCCAGATACCAAAGCTTGATAAAGGAAACAACAAAAACCTATTATCCAACCTTCCCAACACATTACAAAACAAATTCAAGATCACAGCAATAAAACCATACATCATGCATAAGTTAATTTCATTCCAAGAATCAAGGTCTGTTCAACATTCACAAATAAATAAATAATTAAAAGACTTAAGACAGAAATTGCCTGATCCTTGGTATCAATACAGAAAAGACATTGAGCAAAGTTCAGTACAACATAATGGTAACAGCCCTGAAGAGTCTGGGAACAAGTAGAACAAACTTGAACACAACAAAGGTTATAGGTGACACACATGTAGCCAACATTATGCTAAACGAAGAAAACCCAAAATTCTGGAACTAGAAAAGGACATCCATCCTATTTACTTTTATTCAATATACTGCTTGCAGTCTTAGCTAGAACAATAAAAGAAGAGAAGGAGGGATGAGAATTGGAAGAAGTTAAGCTATCCCAATTTAAAGATGACATGATTATGTACTTAAAAGATGGGATAGATTCCACTGAAAACTATGTAGATCTTGTAAACACTTTCAATAAAGTAGTAGGATACAAAATCAGCATTTAAAAACCAGTAGGCAAAATATGACTTTGCTGAGAAGATAATCAGGAGAAATATTCTTTTCATGATACTTGAAAACTAAGATATATGTCTAGGAAAAAATCTAACCAAAAAGGTGAAAGAAGAAAACTTTAAGACATTGAAGAGATAAATTGAAGAGGAAATTATGCAATTGAGAGACTTACCACTCCTGGATTGGCTGAATGTCAAAATGGTTAAACTACCAAAAGAAATCTACAGATTCAATGCAATTCTCACCAAAATTCCAATGTTGCAGAACTAAATCTTTTTTTTAAATCACAAATCCTTAAATCATTAAAAAAAATAAATAAATAAAAGCAAGCAAACAAGACAAAAAAACAAAAAACAAACAAACAAACAAAAAAAACAAAAACAAAAACAAACTCCCAAAGCCACAGGCAGCCAAAGCAATTCTAAGCAGAAAGCACACATAGAAAATATCACCTGACCTGAGTTCACATTATGATATAGCGACAGTGATAAAAGTAGATATATACATCATCGAAAAATGATAGAACACACAGAGATGAACACATACCTCTGTGAATATCTCATTATTGATACAAATATCAAAACCATACACAGGGTCATGGGGAGAGATTGCCTTTCAATAAATGGTGCTGGAAAATGGTATATTTACCTTCAAATAAATGAAATTAGGATCATATATTCACCCCCTGCCACACCCACTCCAGTGAAGTCTGTGTGGCAAGTCCAAAAGCTTGGACACTGTCCTGAGGCAAAAAGTTTCATGGAAATTTAGTCTCCTGGAGCCTTGGCATCCCATAGCACGAATGCTCCAGATTTGTCCTTGTGATGGTGTTATAAGTAATACTACTCATTCAAATGAAATGCCTCCAGTGTTGATAGACACTGAAAGAAATCAGACATTGCAATTTACTGGGTAAGAGCTAGAAATCTCAGGGCTAGTTCAACAAAATAAACTTAGAATTTCAGCCTAGTTACTTTCATATGCAGGAATTTACAATAGTCTAGAAGAAGGAGGGTTGTGGCTTAAGGAGGAACTAGAGTATTGTATTATTCATGAAAATGTTAGCAAGAACAGAAGCCCCCAGTGGTGGGTTTAACGATAGACTATTATTGCTCCTGGACGTATTAGCCCTATCACCTGGCTCCTGTGAATAGCTGATTTTAGATAGGGTTGATCTTATCTCAGTGGTAAACATTGCCTGGTTCCTGCCTGCTTTTATGTATGCATTTTCTCTGTTTTGTATAAAGAACCATTATGCATCTCAATGTACCTTGGCTAATGTATTGCCTAGCTTCCTTGTTTTTCTTCTGTAAATCTGATACTTGATTTGAGAAATCACATTCAGATCAACACTACCTTATGTTCACATCTGTTTGTCACTCATCACCTACTCCTTGCCCACCTGAGTACTGGAACCCTGATTCTCCCATGAACCGATTGAGTCTAGTCTTTGGCAATGACCCCTACCCAAAATATCAATTCAAATTGAGTCAGGAGCATTCCTTTAAACTCAGAAATGGATAGAACAGTAATTAGAAACACTTCCTGCTTTTTCCAGAGGACCTGAGTTCAGTTCCCAGTGGCCACATTTAGCAGCTCACAACTGCCTGTTATTCCAGCTCCAGGAAATCTGACCACATCCATACGGCACACAGACACACACACACACACATAGAGAGAGAGAGAGAGAGAGAGAGAGAGAGAGAGAGAGAGAGAGAGAGAGAGAGATTAAAAATAAAAATACATCTTAAAAAACTTAAACTTAAAAATGTTGAGATTGCTTTTAAAAAAAAAGTATGGGGAAAAAACTCAGGTTGTAAATATAGGCATTAAATTTCTGAAGAAAACTCCAAAAGCACAGGATATAGCCTCAAGAACTGACAAATGGAATTACATGAAACTAAAAACATCTTCACAGAAAAAGAAACTATCAACATAGTAAATAGACAGTATACAAAACAGGAGGAAAATCTTTGCCAGCTATATTTCATATATGCAGTTAACGTATGGGATTATAACATAAAGATTTGCAAAGGTAAAACAAAAACAAAACATAACCTTGGTGTCTAGTTTTTGTTCTATAGCTATGAAGACATACCATGAGCTAGGCTGCTCTGTTAAAAGATAGCATCTAATAGGACACTTGTCTACAGTTTCAGAGAATTAGACAATTTACATCATGGCAGGAACATGGAGGAACACAGGCAGCCATGGAGCTGAGAGCTTACACTGGGTCTGGCAGATGCTTTTGAAACCTCAAAGCGCACCCTTAGTGACATACCTCTTCCAACAAGACTCAAATTCCTTCCCTGATGCTCATCAACACTGGACTAAGTATACAAGTATATGAAACTATGGGACCAATCACAGGCAAACTAACATACCTGGGAATCAATAAGTTAGTCAATTAAACACATACTTCCCCAAAGAAAAAATATAAATGGCCAAAAAATAGTTTTGAAGTGTAGAAAATCTTCTGTTATTAAAGAAATATAAATTAAAACTATGTTGAGATTCCAACCTATCCCATTCAAGATAGCCACCATCAAGAAAGCAAATGCTGGTAAGGATGTGGGGAAAGAATTTTTATTCACTCTTTATGGGAGTATAAAATGTGCAGTCACTATGAAAATGAGTGTGGCTTTCTTTAAAAATAGAAATATAGCATGATCCTACTATATTGGTTTTGTGTATATGCTTGAAAGACTACATCTTGCCACAGAGATATTTACACATTTATGTTTTTAACTGCTCATTTTACATAAGTTACAAAATGGAAGCAACCTAGATGTTCATCAACTGATGGATGGAATATATATATATATATATATATATATATATATATATATATATATATATATATAAAATTTGCCAGATATTGGATGCAACTGTAAAACATTATATGAAGCAAGATAATCCTGATTCAGAAAGACAAATATTCTATATTCTCTCTATGTACTCATTCTAGAATATACTGTTAAATATGTCTATCTGTGTGATAGTAAATATGGGTAAAACCTGGGAAATTAGAGAGGAGCCATGAAACTGGAAGGAAAAGAAGGAGGCTTTAAGTTCTACTTCATTCCCTACTGAAGGCCTAAGTAGAAGGGGGAATAATGAGGGCAAAGTTTACACTTAAGAAAAGGAGACAGAGGGGGAGATGGAGAGGGAATCAACTGTAATAGAGTATTATGGAAAGTCATGTGGAAACCTATTTCCTTGTAAGCTAATTTTAAAAATAAAACATTTAAATAAAGAAAATAAAAGAATAAAAAGTGTAACCTTCAAGTTTGGGTAAACACCAACCCAATAGAAACAACTATGAAAGTCGGAAGAAGCTGAGCATACAACAATGCTAACTTGGAATATTTTTGAATGTTTAGTTTACCATGCCTGCAAGATATTTCTATATGCCCCATAATTAGGTATCAGAGAATGACAGACATTTGTAGGTCAGCAATGTATGAGTTCAGGAAGAATATACAAACCAAGAACCATGAGGTGACGACAGAATCCTTGAAGTAAGTTTCTGATGTTCAAAGAGGGAACAGCAACTATAAAGGGACCAAAGAAGCAATATTTGATGTTTTCACAAAAATATGCTATGGTCTAAGGGGAGAGTAAGTACCTATGTGAAATGCAGTAGAGATGTGTAACAAGATGTGGGGAAAGATGGGAAAACAGCCATTGCAGGTCATGATGTGAAGACATTCGTTGTAGTATTAAAGAGCCTTCTATAAGAGCTGAAGTTCAGGCAGGTAGGTGAGCTGTAAGCCAAACTGACCTATAAATAAAGACATAGTTCAGTGCATCCCAAACTTAAGTTTGCCTGAGAATCCCCGGGGATCTGGTGAAAATTTAGGTTGTGCAGTAAGGGCTGAAGAATTTGTATTACGGACTCCTTGCTGCTGGTCTGCAAAACACAGTCTTGGCCTTAGGGTTGTAGATCTCGATTGGCACACATCAGCGTCAAGGATTGCTAAACCACTTTCATAGACCCCTGCACTCAGATTGTCTGATTCAGCACATTTGGAGTGGGACTTAGGGAGGTCCATTTCTAAAATATCCTCAAGAGATGCTCTCAAGGGGAAACCACACGCTTGTTTTAGATAATGGATCAAAGAGAAGCTGGGCCAGAGCTAAAGAGATATCAAAAAAAGAGGAGGCATTTGTTGATATTTCTACCTTGGTTCTATTGTTGGCAATACCAGAGTCAGTCCGTTCACACTCTCATCAGGCAGTGTGCAAATATCTACTCTGATCTGATCTGATATGTATTCTCAGGTTTTCTCCCTCCATATTTTCTACAGATTAGCCTACATCATAGACAAACTGGAATAGTTATTGAGCCAACCATCTGTATCTAGTTTCACAGTCTGTGAGCAAAATCAATATGTAATACAAAGAAATCAAAATGGCCTGGTATTTCTAGCCAGGATGGTCTTCTACGGTGTAAAGGGATGTGTTCCTCTTAGAAACATCAGCCTACTCCATTCAATAATACCTTGTTTGTTTTCTATGTCTAAATTATTGGATTACCTACTGATTTACCAGATGCGGCTAATTATTCTGCACATAGTTTCAACTCCTCCAGCTATAAAAGTTACTTTTCTGCTGGCTATCTTAACAAAGACCTCCTGCAGCCGAGGCAAATGATGAAAGAGCATCTGCCCATCAGTGACCCACAATTTAACTGGAAGAGTTATTTAGGGGAGCAGGAAGGGATATAACTGAGTTGTAGGGTAAAATTCAGGGAAGAAATGGCATGTAGCATCCTGAGAGAACGAGGAAATCCACAGCTCCCAGAACACATCAAATTGATGCCTTCAGTTTGAATATGCTTTCAAATTGAAGCTATCCCATTTAACAGTAATGAGATTCAGTTAAAGGTTAGCACTAATTATCCTATTTCTGGACAGAACTACCTTGGGAAGATGGCAAGTATTGCCCTTATACAAAGCTTTGTTTCTTTCTTGCGATAAGATTACCTTGGCCAAAAAAGCAGCATATGAACATTAAAAAGAAAAAGTGTAATGTAGTCCTTCCATCATTCCTTCCTTCTCCAGGAAGGAGTGTTCTGTGTTTTTACTTGCCAAATGCAAAGAAACTGGACAATTTCAGCTTCTTCTATAAGCAAATGAACAAAATAGTTATGTTTCAAAAATCACACACAAAGAGTTTGCCCTGCCTCTCCTGTCAAGCACCCATCTTCCAAGTTCCTATACTTCTGAATATCCTGGGGAAAAAAAGGATATTCCTAAGCTAGACTGGGAAACTAAAAGATGTCGTGCTCACTGAGACACTGCCCACATCAACAAGACAGTTGGCAATCACCTTGCCTCTTGTTCAAAGCCTGGTATCCCTCCAGGCCTCCAGCCTGTCTCCTCCAGCTTGCTCTCTGACCAGTGAGATCCTCTGTGTCTTTGTGGAAAGGTCATGAAGTCCTAGCAGCTGCAAAACATATCGAAGGCGGATTAACTAGCTTGATCTCCTCCTACTCTGTCAAATACATGACTCAGAATGAGAATCTCAGATCGGTGCCTCAGACTGTCATTTTAGACACGCAGAAATGCAGACACCCCTGTAACCTCTCTTGGCTGTCAGTATCATTGTCTCAAAGCCTCTGGGGAGAATAAATAAACAATGTCAAAGTGGTCAACATTCCCAAATGGAAATATTCCATCTTGGCCATAATTCTAAAGACAATTGCAAAGACTGCCATCTATTTCACGGCACAGTGTCTCTTAATACTTAGAGTACAACTGAGAAACACATAGAAAGAGATGGAAGCAGCCCAGAAAACAGTAGGAGAGCTTACTAATGAAGAGGTTTGCAGCCCCATAGGAGGAACAACAATATGAACCAACAGATCCCCCAGAGCTCACTGGGATTAAACCACCAACCAAAGAGTACACATGGAGGGACCCATGGCTCCAGCCACATGTGTAGTGTAGCAGAGGATGGCCTTGTCAGACATCAGTGTTAGGAGAGGCCCTTGGTCCTGTATGCCCCAGTGTAGGAGAATGGCAGAACAGGGAAGAGAGAGTGGGTAGGTTAGGGAGCAGGGGAAGGGGAGAAGGGATAGAGGGTTTTCTGAGGAGAAATGAGGAAACATTGAAATGTAAATAAAGAAAATATCTAATAAATTGAGAGAGAGAGAGAGAGAGAGAGAGAGAGAGAGAGAGAGAGAGAGAGAGAGAGAGAGAGTTAGTTAAGCTAGTTCCCAGTCATTTGGACAAGTTCACGAGCAAGGTTGAATCTGGCATTTGATACATGGTGTAGACAGGAGGCATTTTAGAGCATCCAAGTGTTTGTGTGTGCCTAAATATAAACACGGATCACTAGTGCAAGCAAGAACTTCCTCCACAGAATGAAACTGCAAATAACCCAGCCCCCGGCTGCCAAGAAAAGCTTATTTTAGAAAGATTAAGTCGGAACAGGCTGCCTGGCCAGTCCAGGAGAAACACAAGGTGCTCTTCCCACACACCGGGCACACATTAACATGTCTACTCGGTTTCTCAACTGTGAACAGCTGCAAACAGACAATACTGGGAAACTGTCAGAGAAAAGGGGGGAAAGTACCAAGAAAGTCTGCTAATTAAGCAAAAGATGGAGGAAGATGATTTCTCTATAGAGAAATGCAACTCTTGGACAGAAGAAATGGTTTCATAATGTAGTTCTGAAAGAAAATGACTCAAGGAAAAGAAACCATAGCAAAAACAAACAAACATAATATTGTCATTACAAAGTTTCCCAAGCATTTGTTGAACACTTTCTGAATACAGTGTACGGTGCTGAAACCACAAGGCAAGTAGGACTGTAGCTATACAGCTCCCATCCTTTGACAACAGGCATTTAGTTCCTGAGGACAAACTACTCATACCGACTGCTGTCTCAGGTAACAATAGAGGAATGTTCATGGATAGAAGTTTAGAAACAGCCAAACAAACCCATATAAAGGCCAATTCAAAGTAAGAGGAGTTCTCAGAACTCCAAGGACATGAGAAAAAAAAAATGTTGCTTATGGGAGTGAGAGTATCAATATGGAATTAAAACTCGAGTACATTGAATGAGAAATGGAGAATACATATAATAAACATGCAACAGCAGTCCCATGTTAAAGAAACAGCTGAGATACAAACAATAGATAAGGCAGAGAAATAGGGTTCAAAGTTAGCCAATGACTTAGCCACCATCCTGTGTAGACTCTTCCTTCACTGAAGCTGCACATAGACAGCGTAAAGGTGGGCCCTGTGAGTTCATCCATATCCACACATCTCTCATTTCCACAGTTTTGGGTTGGGCCAGGTGCAGCACGTGTCTACAGATAAAATTCTCAGCAAAAGGCACGGCCAGTTCACAGAAGGCAGCCAGCCACTGCTACGAACCCTCTCCCTGGCCAAGATCACGGGCTCCTCCTCTGAGAGTGTCATCTTAGGGCCACTGTTTTTCTGAGTAGACCAGGGTGACTTGAGAAAAGGGAACCACAGAAGCCATGGGCAATGTTCTGATGCGCAGAGACTAAGACACACACTTTTGAGGACTGAGTCCCTTCTTTAGATAAACTCTGGCACATTTTACCCCATAGCTACCTACTCTTTGGTCTCTGCTCATGGTCTTTGGAAACAGACTATAGTCCGGTTCATGTGAATCCAGGAGCTTCAGGTGAGAACATTGTGTTGGGAACTGGAGCTCATAACTAATTCCAGCCTGCTAAGGAAATCAAACATTATGATTTCAAACATTCTCAAGACTAGCTCAGGAAAGGACCTTCTTAACACACGCATGTGCATAAATTTTAATCATTTGAGTTGAACAATCCCTGGAACTGCAGCTCAGTTTATTATTCCTTTGTTGCTTTTAATCTTTGTGCTGAGTTTGCCTTCTAACACACTCAGGGACTGCATCCGAGTAGGAGCCTTGAAAAGGAGGCCGCTGGTGGGATGGAGATGCGCAGACGCCACTAATAAATCACTCATAGTTAAGATATAGATTGGATGATGGGCGGCAGATGGGAAGAGGGTAAGTCAAATTGCTTTTCTCATATAGATTATTGGATTAACAAGGAAGCAGCAGACAAGTGGCAAACTAGTGTAACAAATCACTATCATAAAAAAATGATCTTATCCCAAGATTGCAATAATGGTCTGTTGGCCATTAGCTCTCAGGAGACCTGCTTGAAGTGGGGGCCTATCCCTCTGAGATGGTAAGACAGAGAACACTCACTGCGTTCCCGGCTCTCTCTTCTGCTATGGGACCTAAGCAAATCCTGTGAGGTGTGGGGGATGGGATAAAAGCAACCGTAGACAATAAGTAACTAAGCAATGTGGTTATCCCAGTATTCTGGTTATAATGTTGATTGTAACCAAGAATACCTTGGAGCCATTTTTTTTTTTTATTTTTGACTTTTTTTAAACGCCCAAAAGGACAGAATAGTAATAACACCAACATGTGCTACTATTTACTTAGATTCAGTAGTCGATTTTGTCTGATTCATTTCCCTTTATTTTGAACTATTAAATGATAAACAGAATCCTTTATTCCTAAATATTATGTTGTAATTTTCATGAGAACAGGGTTGTAATATTTTTTCACAGAATTTTCAGAAAATTATAACTGATATATATTGTTCTATGACTTTTTAAATTAATTTACCAAGTTGTCCCAATAATGTCTTCTGGTGACTTTTTTTAAAATTTGAGGACCAGTCAAGTCTGCGTATTTTCTTGTTCTGTCTCTTTAGCATCATTTTGGCAGTGTCTTAGCTGTTTTTATTTCTTTCTTTTTAAAATAAGACTTGTTTTGCCAAACACTTGTCAGTTTGAATTTATTTCATCACTTCATTGTGACTAGAATATGATTAAACATTTTCAGGAAGACGTTATGTCCATCCTTGTATGTCCAGTGGCATGTGTTGCTACTCGCTTGTCAAATGTGGTGATTGCAAATTTAATAAAGGGGCTCAAGTAATGCTGCCTGGTTTCTCTAGTGCTATAACCTTTCTCTAAAAAAAAAAAAAAATGAATATTTTTGAAAATAGATAATTCTAAAGACTTTTCTGTGCAGTGCCGAGGTTGATTGAATCTGGGCCTAGTGCATGCTAAGCAAACACTATACCAGTGATGTGTCCTAGCCTAGGACCAATATTGTATTCAATAGTTTTAGCAAGCTTTGATGATTTACTGGAATCAATTATTGTAATTTTGATAGACAGACCTAGAAAATTATAATTTTCCATTATTTCTGCTTTTGTGATTCTCTGTAGAGATGAATGCATCTTTCTCCTCTCCATTCATTTCCAGGATTATTGGTGCCATTATGAGCATGCATTTTGAACAACAAATGGCTTATAATTCATTCTCGCAGCTGGTTTTGATATCCTAGATGTCCCAAATTTAGCCAGGAAAAATTCCTCTTTCAACCTTGCTTCTAGATGTGTGGTTTTTGTTTGCTTTTAAATACATTTTTTTATCAGTGTTCGAGCACATTTTTGCTTTTTCTGGTGCAACTTCATGCTGAAGCACACCTTGGTCTCCATTATCATGGACCAGTTTCTCATCAAGCCCTCATTCCTTTGAATGGGAGGGGGTAGTTAAAAAGCCAGGCAAGGATAACAAGGGCACTCCTCACTCCTGGACATCATCTCATCCACACGTTTCATTCTACCCAGCAAGTATACCTGTTCTGAAGAAGTCAGAAGTTTCTACTCTTATCTTCCACGGGACTCCCGCACACTTTCACGGGACTCCCGCACACCAGAGTCTTTGTCTTCCCCCGGATTCACATTTGTGTCTTCTACGATGAAAACTGTTCTCTAACACACCCACACATTTGCTCATTTGTTCAGTTTGCCAATCTACTAAAAAAAAAAAAAAAAAAAGAAGAAGAAGAAGAAAAGAAAAGAGAAAAAAAATATGGCTTTAAACTAAGCTACTACCAACAAAGGATTTTGTCTTTAGAAAATATCCAATGATGGGATACAGTTCCATTTTTTTTTCCCATTTGGAATCTTTATGCTAGTACTATTAACTTGACCTAAAGCTCAGTTCAAGCATCTCTATTTATTTTCAATTCTTGGAGTTTATGCTTGTTGAATTCATATTCTTTTAGAATATTAAAATATCAATATGGCTTGTGTCAATAATGTTTCGAGAGATAAAAAAAATAAATAACCATTCCCTTCACTATCACTTCTACTTTACAGAGCCATGTTCAATATTACACCAACGTCTCTGGTTTCTGTGTTTCCTTTAACAGGTGTGTGTGTTTGCCTTTTATTTCTACTTTGCTATAAAATTGATAGTATTTATGCCTTTTTTCACTTATCATTTTTAAAGGTTTGTATTATGTCTTCAGTGATTTTATTTATTAAGAATGTCATACAATATATTTTAATGATTTTTATTTTTGAGTGCATGAGTGTGGGTGTCTGTGTGGGTATGTGTGTGCGTGTGCATACGCATGCAGGTATGTGTGGTAGTTATAGGGCAATTACAACTTACAGTTCTTTCCTTCCATCATCTAAGTCCCAGGATGGAACTGAAATCATGAGGTTTGGCAGCAAGCACTTTTATCCATAGAGTCGCTTCTCTGGTCACCACTTAACAATGGAAGTTGCCTTGTAAATTCTCTGGTTATGACCTGTTCACCTTTTTAAGCAACGAAATCATTTCTAAACAGTAGGGAAATGAGATATTTGCACCAAAACAGAATTAAAAATACAAAAGGAAAAGGATTTTTGTTAACTCTGTAACTGACCCCTTGATGTATGTGCCTATAACTCAGAATATATAGTTGCATCTGGTACAAATTACCTTAATGCAAAAATTACACATCGGAGCTCATTAGAAATTCTTATCTCAAGGCCCTACTCTGAATTGTCCATAGTTTACTTTCCATGGATAGAACTAAAGAATTTGCATTCTAGACTTTCCAGACAGTTCTATGGATCTTCAGAAAGTCTTATATTGTTAGAAGCAGATGACCTGACTAGAAAAACAAATCATATGGGTAACTTATTATGATAACTTATCTAAACCTGGCTACCTCAAACCGCTTTTCCTTTGAGAGAATAGATTTGTTTTTCATTTAAAGAATTTAATTAGGATATATTAAGTATGGATAATAGGTTTCATTATAATATTTTCATACATGTTTATAATGTATTTATCATGCGCATTCCTTCATTATCCCTCGTGCCCCCCTCCAATTTGCACTAACCCATTGTCTTCCCAGTAAGTCCCCTTCTACTTTTATGGCTTTTGTTTGTTCTAGTGATCCAGTGATTTTTAAGTAGAGCTACTTATATAATCATGGGGAAGGGGCTATTTATAGGGACATAGGAAATTTACCAGTTAGTGGCCATGCCACTTAATAAAAAGTCTCCTTTTCCCCTATTGCCATTAACAGCCAGTAATTCCTTAGAAAGGACTGCAGACTCATGAGCCTTTCCAAATTTCTGATGGGATGTCTGCAAGTCCAATCTTGTATGTGTCCTATGCAGATAAGCTGCTTCCCTGAGCTCTCGAATGCAAATTCCATGCCATTCCAGAAGGTAGATTCCAGACCTTGTCCTCTGTCTCTTGCTCCTTCTGTCCCCATAGTCATGATATTCTATAAGCCTTGGAGGAAGTGCTATGAATATCCCATTTAAGGCTACGCACTCAAAGTTCCTTATTCTCAACACTTTGAGCAGCTATGAGGCTCTTCATTAACTACTACCCACTACAAAAGGAGGCTTCTCTGTACAAAGTTGACAGAACTGATAGTCTATAGGCATAAACATAATTATTTAGAGCATAGTTTCATGGGTACATTTTATATATTTAGTTAAACAATAGCAGCAGCTTCATCACTAGGTCTCAGTCTTTAGATATCACTTCTGAGCCCCTATCTGCTGCTGGAGCAAGACAGGAAGAAAAATGTTGATACCTCTCCTTAGCCTTTAAGAATAGAAGAACTAAGTAGCATGTTAGAATCACTCAGTAAGTTTTCCAAATCTCAAGTTAGACATTTTAAGGAACCTTGTGTCTTCAAAGACTAAGGCTCAGGTTCTGATTCCAGCCAATGGGAAAGCAGGCCATCTCACAAGAAACAGGTAGGCAATAAGTTTTAGGATCACAAAATCCAAATATTTCACACAAATGCATCTTCTCTAGCTCTTTTATGCTCTCCAAAGTTATTAGGATTTGAAGATACCCTAGGACACAATGTCTCATCTAAGATTAATTCTCTTAATTTTTGAAATGATTTGTTCTTGGGGAATTTGTAGGTAAAATGAATTGTCAAGATCAGTTTGAAGATATGAAAATTTAAATGCAGAGAAAAGTAGGGCTGAGAGGATGCTGTCTGGTCCAATATCTCAGGCATCAGGAGAGCCATTAACAACTCCATTTGGTAGGAAAATTTTCCCTTTAATAACTCCACTTTAAATAGCCAGTGTTTATCAAGTTCCTGATGTGAGCCAAGGATTTTGCTATGTGCTTTACTACTTTAGCTCATTTAATCTTTATAATTCTATGAAGCAGACACTTTTGCCATCTGTCTCCTAGGAACGCATAAACTGCTACTAAAAAATATATTGTTTCATACTCGACAATAAAACAAGAAGCAAGTCAATGTTGCTCTAACCCCAGAACCAAGACCTTTGACTCCTCCACGAGTTTAAAAAAAGAGGCATCAAAAATGTGGTCTCCCTGAGTTAAAACTAAGTGCTCCGTGGCTCAGTCTGCTGATGGCCTGTGATAAGGATGCCTGTTCCAGACACAGGTAGGATTCAGGAAACTTATTCATAGATAGCAGCCAATCCACTTTCTGTGGAATCACTGTCTCTATCCTGTCAATGGGCACACATGCACAGGTATGTGTGTGCATGTGTATGTGGGCACACACACCCCCACACCAGTTCACATGTATGTACACTAGCACACACACATGCATGCATTCACATACACAAGTACACACATACATGCATATACATGCACAAGCAAACACATACATATGCGCGCGCGCACACACACACACACACACACACACACTCACACACACACACACGGGATCCCTGCCAAATACCTAGTTCCCATTTTCACACTGAGATTTAAAATGTTTTGGTTATCTCCTTCTTTATTTCTTTAATACTTCACTAAGCCCCCTTGTTTATCATCAGAAACACTAGAATGCCAAAGGAGGCTAATGCATTAATTCAAAGAAATGAGTCGCTATTAGTAAAGGTTTCCAGGCCAAAGATCCAAAGATTATTAGGAAAATCATCACTCCTGATTACATCCCTTCCCCCATTCTAAGGTTGATTGTGTTCAGGGAATATACTCTGAATAAGGCTAGATAAGTGGGAATGAGGCCCAGCTCTCTGACACAGGGTTGGCAGAAAGGAGGTGAGAAAATGGGACCCACAAGCCAGCTGGAACTTATGGCAGCACTCCCTTCATGCTTTAGAGCTTCAGGGGAGCCATCGAAACCATATGGGAGAGAAAACCCAGCAGAAGACATATAACACACAAGAATCCTCCCTATGTGGGGGTATATCCCGGGAGTTAGGAGGTGAGGTGGTTCCCAAGAGTCTGTCTTTCAATATGGGGGAGTAGGAACTCCCTGCACCCCACCAGCTATAGAAACAATATCACACTTCCCTTCAGCCTGACATCTCCTGGTTGAAGGACTCCTCAGTCAGTAGTGGGCTGGAAGTCAAGACCCATGCTTCTGTTCCTCCCAATTAATTGTAAGCTTCATGAGAATACCATAAACCTTGCCTTTTTATCTTGTACAAAAGAGGTCTTCTATAGAGAAGCCACCAACTGTGCAATGTATTAAACGAAGAAAAGAAAATGAAGGCACACATATGCTAGAGAGACTCAATTTGTGTTCTAATCAAAATGGATCAATATGTAGCCCCAGTCCTTCTTAATGTTATTTACAATTCATTGAACCATCTAACAAATAGTTATTGAGCATGTACTATACACCAGAAATGCTATGGGTAGGTAGGTATACAATGATAAACTAGGAACAAAGTCTTGCTTACTTGGAGTTGATTTCATAGTGAGAGAAGGCAAGAGGTAAGTATGTAAACTGATAGGTTACAACTCCTAATTGAAGTAATTAGTGTGGACAAAATAACACAGGACAATTGAGATGACTAAGTTATAGCAGACAATGGAAACCTATATAGAAAGAGCAGGGAAGATCTCTTAACAGGTGGAAGGGTAAACAACTCTGAACATGACAGACATGAGCTCTGACCAGAGAGGGATCAGTAATGACTAGAAAATATTACTGAATTCATCAACTTCTTCAGATTTATAGTAATACCTGCACTTGCTAAAGTATTTCTGTTGTAAAGTAGAATGTTATTTAAAGAAAAAAAAAAGCAATATTGTAGGATGGAGAGACGTCCCAGTGGAGAAAAGTGCTTGCTCCCCAAGTGTGAGGGCTAGAATTCCAATGCGAGCACCCACAAAAGAGCCAGGCAGGCATGGCACCTGCTCTAGTCTGTACATCAGCATTCAGGAAGTGGAAACAGGGCATCCGAGGCTTATGCTAACCATTGAGACTAGTCAGACCAAAGTTCCCGACTCAGTAAGAGTCTCTGCCTTTGTATAACAAGTGGTTGAGGAGTGCCACGGACAGGGGTTCTGTGGGCTCTCCTCAATCCGGGCGGATCAGAGTCTCGGACAGATGGGCGTGGATCCAGATGAGAATTGACGAACAGAGACGACAGGAGAGAGGGTGTAGAATCTGAGTGATTTTTTTTCAAATTGAGCATCAAACTTTTATACAGAAGAAAAAACAAGAGAAGCCAGGTGGGACACAAAACAAAGAACTGTATACATCAAAAGATGGCTGGGATCAGGCAGATGTAAAGCTAGTCTTTGGTAAACCTGCCAATTCACTAGGCCAAAGTGTATTGCCTTATTTGGGTGAGACTATTGTCCTCAGTAATCACTCTGCAGACTTGCCCTAGCTCTGTTCTTTGTAATGCCTAATTAGTTTCACGTTCCTACTAGAAGTAAATTTGAATGTTAATGAATAGGTAACCTTCTCACTGAATTTCTACTGAATTCCAAGCTCATCGGCTTTAAAGATTTTCTAGGACATTGGAACACTGGTGGAGGCTCACCTATGATAAAATTCAATCTTTAAAGGCACGTATAATACTGAAAGAGAGCATACGCCATATTAATGTGGGGATAGGATTTGAGTATATGCGTTATGAGAATGCCAAGGTTCCAGGAGGCTGAGTTTCCTTGAAACTCTGCCTTGTGAGTGCTTCCAGGCCTCTTGGCCTGTCAAGCAGACTTCACTGGAGTGGGCGTGGCAGACAAGGACAACCAGTGTCAACCTCTGGCTTTCATACACTCATACATCCTCACCACACACACACACACACACACACACACACACACACACACACACCAAAACAGTCAAAACCAGAAATATCCATTCACCAATCCTACCACTCAAACCAATACAGTTGGTCACTCCTTGCTCATGTTTTGGACTGAATGTTTCTGTGCATGTGTGCATTGCCATTGCTTTATATTATCATGCCTTTCTGAACTGTTTGAGAGAACACCTTGTTAGCTATAAAGGGTGGAATGACAGCCTACAGTTTCTAAGGTTTGCCTCAGCTCTTGAGTCTACAATGAACTAATCAATATTTAACACGACTAAGGTTAAGGGCCTACCCAGTTTTCCAACTAAAATTTCTCTACAAAGGTACACTCAGGTTACACCTGTTTTTCTGTCTATCTGTCTTTCTTTTCTTCTTTCTTTCTTATCTTCTATCTTTCTTTCTTTCTTTTGTATGTTCAGGCACCAGCTTTTTTTAACCACCCTCATATACTGGTTGTATCTAACTTTATACCAACATGAGAGGACCCTCAGCTACCACTCCAGTGGTCTGTCTGCATGCCATGCTTTATGCCATGATGATAATGGACTAAATAAACCTCTGAAACTGTAAGCAAGCTTCTAATTCAATGCTTTCTCTGAGAAGAATGCCAAGGCCACTGTTTCTCATCTTAACAATAGAAAAGCCTCTCTCTCTCTCTCTCTCTCTCTCTCTCTCTCTCTCTCTCTCTCTCTCTCTCTCTGTGTGTGTGTGTGTGTGTGTGTGTATGCTCCCTTGTCCCTTGAGTCCCCTCTCTTTCCTATGCTGTTCTCACAAAAGTTGGGCATATCCTATCTGTGACTCATTCTGTCAAATCTTTCTCCCATTTGTCACTTAACCCCTTAATTAGATGTCACTTACAAACATGGCTGTTTCCTTCTACAAACTAACTGTGCCTTCATTGTTTGTGATTAAAGGTGTATACTAAGGACATTCCTGTATTCTAGCCAATACAAAACATGAAAAATGAAAGAGTTAAAAAATCAGGGTACTTGGCTGGTGCCAAAATGATGATGTAGTGGTGGCACATGCCTTTAATTCCTGTACTCAGAAGGTAGAAGCAGATCTGTGAGTTTAAGGCCATCCTAGTCTACAGAGCAAGTTCCAGGACAGCTAGGATAAAGGTGTGTCATTCCAGCTGAATCAGACAGACCTTGAAGGATTTTTAATGTGATCCCTTGCCCAAGTAGCTATGTTGCTGGATTAAAATTCTTCTACAACACCTCCTGCCCCAATGAAAATAGTAACAAACAAACAAACAAACAAACAAATCAATGAGTCAAAACAAAACACACACACACACACACACACACACACACACACACAAATATAAAAACAAAAAACATGGGGTACTTTGTGTGTTAGCCAACTACTTCCAGGCATGAAGTTGGTCCTGGAGTGTAGTTGATGTACCCGTTAAAGAAAACAGATTTTCACTTTGATAGCAGGTATCAATTGCAAATAGCTTCTTGGTTAGAGGTGAAACCCTATGTCTATTCCCCCTCTCAGTACAAGGACCTCATTTCGTTTGACCCTATGCTGGTCTTGTATATGCAGACACGGTCTTTGAGCTCACATATGAATCAGTCCTGTTGTGTTTAAGAGATACTGTTTCTTTGCCTCCATCACTTTGCCTCTCTGACTTCCTTGGAGTTAACCATCCCATTTTGCCTCCTCTACTGCCTAGTTCCCTGAACCTTGCAGGGAGAGTTTGATGAAAACATCCCACTTAGGGCTGAGTACTCCAAAGTCTTTTACTTTCTGTACATTGTCCAGTTGTTGGTCTCTGGTTTAGTTCTCTTCTACTACTAAAAGAAGTTTCTCTTGATATTATGGGTATAGTAATATATCATTATTACTGTGTTGTTTTAGGAGAATATAGTAGTAGGTTTTACCATAGTCCCATGATTTACCCAGGCTCATGTTCTTGAGCACTTTAGCAGTGTCAGGTATGGGTTTTGTTTCGTGGAGTAGGTGTTAAATCTAGTAAAAAGTGGTTAATTACTCCTATAAGCTTTGTGCTACTACTGTACCAGAATACTTGCAGGCAGGTTGCTGTTTTAGGTCACAGGGTTTGTATCAGGATGCTACAAATGATTGCCTTTATCCACTGGTCGTGTTCAGAGTCTCTTCTAGCACCATGAACACTAGTCTGTAGGGGTGAAACTTCTAGTTAGACCAGTTCCTTTTCTCCATGCTCAAAGACATAAGGAAATAGTGTCTTTAGCAATAGGGCCTTACTATCAGGTGCTGGAAAGTAACCGATACCTTTACAATACCTTGTGATTTAGTGTGTTTGTGTGTGTGTGTGTGGGGGGGGGTTATTCTATAGGACCCCTTTGGCAAATGACTTCACAAGATGTAACTCATTCATAGGATTGGTGGTTTTACCTGGTGGCATGCCTTCAAGTTGGTACATTGTCCTCTTCATTATATGGTAAGTCTGTTTAACTTTCTTCCATATATGTAAATACTTTAGGAAGTTGCTTCAGTAGTAGATTTCTATTTTTTTTTCTCAAAGGTCTTTAGTGGTAGTTGCCCTACCCCCCACATTCCATCCTTTAGCCTTCTCTCCCATCATCCTCCCTGTTTAATCCTCTTAATAAAGTTTCCCCTTTAATCTCCACAACACTATATTCTATTTCCCCTTCTTTGAGAGATCCTCTACTCCCCTCTGGTCTCTTATTATGTAGCTAGCTAACCTCTGTGGTTATTTAGATTGTGGCACACATATTGAAAGCTTAAAAGCTCACATCCACATATAAAAGAAAACATACAATATTTGTCCTTTGGTTATGTGGATCAGGATGATTCTTTTTTAGCTTCCTCCATTTACCTGCAATTTTTTCTTAATAGATGAATAGCATTTCATTGTGTAAATATACCACATTTTTACTATTCATTCTTCAGTTGATGGAGATGGAGACTGTTTCTAATTTCTGGCTATTATGAATAGAGCAGCAACGAAAATGGATGAGAGAGTGTCTCTGTGGTAAGATGTATAGTCCTTAAGGTATATATTTAGAGGTGTTATAGATGAATCGTGAGATAAATTTATTCCCAGCTTCCTTAAGACCGACAATGCTAATTTCCCATTCCCCTTTCTTTGTGTCACCAGCTGACCCTACAGAATCACTTTCTAACTGAAAACCCCAGTGGCCCCACTAGGCTGAGACTCAGTAGGCAACTTTTATTATTCTTCCTGTCCTCCATTCCAGCCTCAGATCTTCATGGTTGCATAGCAACCCTTTACCAACTGGGTTAATTCCCCAACTGTCAATGTAAAATTTTAATATAGTTTTCACAATTTACTAAAATATCCATGTGATGCTATAGGTTTTATAAGACAATTTTATGGAAGAATAGATACAAAGGGATGAGGAGGTGATTGGCATTGGGGTACATGATGTGAAATTCACAAAGAACCAATAAATGCTTTTAGAAAGAGAGAAGGGGATATAGAAATGATGCAAATATAATATTCACAGATGGAAATCTCAAAAAGAATAAAATTTTAAGTGTGTGTGTGTGTGTGTGTGTGAGAGAGAGAGAGAGAGAGAGAGAGAGAGAGAGAGAGAGAGAGAGGCAGACTTGACTTCCAAAGTACTAGATTAACAGATAATGAAAACATGAAAATGTGGAGGAAGGAAATGTAGCAGCCAATTGGCCACATCAGACTTACAGAGCTAACTGAAGACAACACAATGGACCATCAGGCAATGGTGCTTGCTTCCTTCCAGGCCCAAAGACCCAAGTTCTATCCCACAAGTTACCCTCAGACCTCCACACATGTGGTACAGAACACACATACACACATACACACTTACACACACACACACACACATACACACACACACACACACACACACACACACACACACACACACGGGGGCAGGGAGGGAAAGAGGGAGAGACAGAGACAGAAACAAAGAGAGGCAGAGAGAAGGGAGGCAGCTTTGCCGGAAAGAGAGAGTAATTAGATAAATAGCTAATAACAATAAATAATAAATAACTGTGATAAGAAAGGAAATACAACGGTAAATACAAAAGCTTAGTGATATTGAGAGAACTTGGCTGTGCAGAGCAGGAAATGGGAAAGGGCAGAACTGCCAGTTTTTTCTGTCAGTCTTTGACTCCTTAAACAAACTTTATATTTAACACTGACTTAAAATGAACTTAAAACTTATATGTGGAAACTAACAGATAATATGCTAACTTACATAATTCTTTCCATGGTATACTTTCAGATGCTCTGGAAGCCCTTGAGATGTTTGTTCCCAAAGGAAAGGAACACTGTTATGGTGCGGTGAGTCTCTTGCAAAAGATAGTTGCTTAAAGACAGAGGCAGGTAGAGAAGAAAGAGGCCGAGAAAACAATACTCATGGTAGAAAGTTCTGGTGACCTCTGTCAACACCATGACCTCATCTCTGGTCCTGAGGACCACTTCCATCATGAGACCTACCACATTGGAGACTGACAGACACAGCATAGCTGCCCCGAGCTTCCGTTTTTGATGCCTTAATGTGACATGTGGGAGAGGAGGTGGTTACAATAAGGACGGGAAGGAAAGCCTTGGCCTGACTTAATCTTATCTTTCTGTTCTTGATTGCCGGAGGATAAAATTAAATTGTGGCATCATGCTGTAATTTGAGATGCCAAGGTTGTACTAGGCATATAGAGTTCCTCTGAGGAATACTTCCTGTTCCAAGCAGGAGAGCAGCAGCCGTCATCCTAGCTGAACCTTAGTTATTGAGTCCTCAAATGCTGCTCCAGAACCTGCAGCAAACCTTAGATGAAAAGTCTACAAATGGAAAGATGCCAGTTCTATCCAGCACAAGAAAGCAGGCAATAAACCTCTGAATTAAATGTGCTGCAATACAATCGCTTCTAATACAATGTGTTATAGTCATTTTTCTGTCCCTGGTGTTAGTATAGTCCCCTGAATGTAGATAGTATGTAATTATCGTGGGAAAGATTTAAACTGCAATCGACGGTAGAATGTAGCTGACATCTTTCCCAGATATTCCAAGCCACAGCTATCCATTTCTTGTACTGATCTCACTTGCGACTAGACTGACAAATATTTGAATCCTCTATCACAAAACAAGGTAATGAAAGGGAAGAAAGAAGGAGCCAACTTCGGGGGGTGGGCAGAGGGGGTAAGAGAGAGAAAAGAAAAGGAAACAGGAAAGAGAGGCAACACAATAGAATGAAAACTGAACAGCTACCTGCCCGGAGGAAGAATATGGGTAGATAATAGACCAAGAGTGATTAAAATTGTTTCTTAGCATCTCTCAACCCAAGAGTTAAGTCAGGCAGTTTCATTCTTCATCCACCTCCTTAATATATTCAAAATTCACCTCTCAGTGTTATTAAAAATTCCTCCCTATGATATTTTTACTTAAAAACAATTTAAATAAATACAGATTCATTGTTTAAATCCAAACATCTCTACTCCCTTTATTTATTTATTTATTTATTTATTTATTTATTTATTTATATTCTTAAAAGTTTGGATATCACAGAGACTAGTTTAGATGCTGTAGAATACAGACTTGATAGATTTCCCAAGCCTTGTTGAGTAGACCAGAATGCTGTCTTCAGTACATGCTCAATTCTACTAAGCATCAGGGTGTCACAAACGGGAGAGTATTAGGATTCAGAAAAGTACCCCATAGCCTATGTGAGGTGCCAATCCTGTGTTAGAACACTAAGGTTATTGTTTAGTCACATTATGTAGAAATCTGCCCTCAGAGTGAAGCATGCGAGCTAGGTCCGTTATCTGCGGTATCCACCTAAGACTGCATTCAGCTTTAATGGGCATCATTTGGAACAGTGAATTGTACAAATCCAATCTCTTTCATTCTCAGACTGGTTAGCCAGTTCACAGCCTGGGATCTGAGGATACCACGTCTTTACAAGCTGCAGGTACAGTTCCAGTCTCCACTGTCAACTGAACCTTGACTTGCACGTCCCTCAGAGTTTCGTGCACCAAAAGTCATTTAGCAAATCTCCCATGCTTCGGTTCTCTACTTAACCCTTCCTCCTGGCTCATTATCTCCCATCTCACACATAGATTGCCATCACATCCGTTCACCTTTCTCTTTTGTGTTTTGATGCTAATCAAGCTCATCATAGAACTTGCTTGAAACCAGAATTTTCATCAGCCTCCTTTAGAAAGTACAGCGGGTGAGAGAACAATTCACAAGTAATTGGGAAGTAGGAAACACCATCATCAGAGTAGTCGTAGTTCTTGGAGTCTTGAGATTGCTCTTGATAATATCAGAGTTCTTCTCCCCACCCCACCATTTTCTTTTCCAGTTTCAATGAGTTACAATGGACAAATAAAATGTTATGCATTTCTGGTGCACACATGAAGGTTTGATATGTCACTTTATGTCATTGTGACCAAAATACACCCCCCCCCAAAAAAAAGAAACAACAGGAAGAAATATTTATTTTGGTCCATAGATCCAGAGACTTCATTTCATGGATGCTTGGATCCTTGTAGGTAGACGGGGTATCATCAGTGGCAGGTGAAACAGCTCAGATCTGAGAGGAAGCAGCGAGAAGGGGGGACACAGGAAGGGACCAGACTGAGTTATAGCTCTAAGGACACACCACTCGTGGCCTCCTTCTTCTGACTAAGCCCTGTCTCTCATCATTACCCAAAAGGCTATCATATTATGCCTCAAAAAACCACACCATTCATCAGGCCAGAGCCCTTGTGATCTAATTGCCTCTGGCCACACCGGCACAGTCACGGTCACTATGTCTTTCATGAATCCCTTTCAGTGTATTCTAATCCAATCATGTTAGCTTTCAAAATCAGCCATCATCAATACTCGTCCCTTATCAGATGTATGGTGTGCAATTTTTTTCACCCCCTCCACTGATTACTGCTTTTATATCTTGCTTCTTTTGCAGTACAGAAGCTTTTCATTTCAGGCCTGTATTGGATAGTTTTACATCAGCATGACACAAGCTAGAGTCATCTAAGAGAAGGGAGCCTCAATTAAGAAAATGCCTCCATAAGATCAGGCTGTATGCAAGCCTGTAAGGCATTTTCTTAATTAGTGATGAATGGGGGAGGGTCCAGCTCATTGTGAGTGGGGTCACCCCTCGGCTGGTGGTCCTATACGTTCTCTCTGTAAGCAGACTATGCAAGCCGTGATTAGTAAGCAGCACCCCTCCATCACTTCTGTATCAGATCCTGCCTTCATGTTCCTGTCCTGATTTCCTTCAGTGATGGACTATGATATAAATGGGTAAGCCAAATAACCCTTCCCTCCCCAAGTTGTTTTTGGTCCTGGTGTTTCATCACAGCAATAACAACCCTAACCAGGACAAGGGCCCTACTGCCTTTCTTTTTCTTTTGCTGCCTTGTGTTATAGTAGACAAGCTTGTGTTGTAGTAGACAAGATCCAAAAATAGAAACCCCATTGCCTGTTTTTCTTCTAGGAGTTTTATGGTGTCAGGACTTTAAGCCTTTGAACTGGCTTTAGTCTTTATGAATGTATAACACAGGGATCCAATTTTGTTATTTCTCGTGCGTCTATCCATTTTCCCAGCACCACTTGCTAAAGAGTCTATTTCTTACCTTGTGTTCTTGGAACTTGTGTCAAATATTCGTTAATCATAAAACGGTAGGTTTAATTGGTGTGATCTCAATTCTGCTCCATTGGCCTACTATACTCCCAGGATGATGTTTTAATCCTTAAGGCTTTGTAATATTACCATATTAGGTTATGAGGACTGATGCTTCAGTTATGTTATCTTTCTCAAGATTTCTATAGTACTGGGGATCTTTTTTTTTAAATTAGGATATTTTCTATACTATGAAAAATGCCAATGGAATCCTGGTAGAAATTGCATGAAATGTACAGTTTATTTTGGGTGTGTGGATACTTTCACAATATTAATCTAAGTCATGAACATATGACGTGCTCCCATTGATTTGTGTCTTATTCGCTTTCTCTCATCAATGTTGGATTATTTAGTAAATAAATTGATTCAAAATGATCTTGATTCAGTTTATTACAAAACACTTTCTTCTTGTTCCCACGACTGCCAGTGGGGCTGTCTTTATTCCACTGCCAGCTGGTTATTGTTACTGCAGAGGCATGTAGCCACTTGTACATGTTAATTACTTATTCTACAAATTCACTGAATTCATTAATTTTCACAGTGTTCAGAGTGAGGTTTTCAGATTATTTATATATCATGCCATGTCACTTTAAACTGTGACAACTTTTCTTACTTCTTTTGGTTCATTTGTTTTATATTGTTTTCAATCCTGGGGATCAAACCTGGGGCCAGGCATTTGCTAGGCAAATCCTCTATCACCATGCCAAGTATTCCATTCTACTTTTCCTATTTTTCTTAGTTTTTCTTTCCCCAGTTGCTCTGGCTGGGATTATCAGAGCCATATTGACTAGAGTCAGTGAGAGCAAGCCTCTGGCTCCTGACTGGAGAGGAAAAGTTCGGCTTTATACCAGTCTGTGGGCTTGCCTGTCAGTCTTTAGCTTGTTTCTGTGAAGATGACATCATGGTTTTTCCATTCTGTTAATGAGCTTCAGCAGGTGGATTGACTGGCATCTGAGGAACGACGGATCCTTTCATCTGTGAGGTAGCCGGTGGTTGCGTGTCTACCAACCAGCCTGTCAACTGTGCTGGCAGACGCACTATGATACAACTGAGAATGTCTTGCAGGTATTTCATGTTTACTAAGAATACTGGTCTGTAACTTTCTTCAGCTGTAATGTCTTCATTTACCTTTAATTAGTGAAAGAACTGTAATATAGTTCCTTTTCTTCAAGTTTTTGGAAGGGTTTGGGATGGGCAATAATTAGAGTTTTAGATGCTTGACAGAACTTACTAGTGAAGTATTTGTGATCTTGGACTCCTTTTTCAGAGTTTATTATTATTATTATTATTATTATTATTATTATTATTATTATTATTATTGCTGCTGCTGCTGCTGTTTATTCCATCTAGTCACTTACTAATGTTTGGTGTCTAACCAAATTTTCTGTATAAGATTTCTTTACAATGAGTTGTCCATTTCCTGTAATGTATTCATTTTTTATAGATAATACTTCCTGGTGTGCATTCATTGGCAGTAGTATCTTTTTAAAATTTCTGTTATTGTTTTCTCTATTCTGCTAACGTTGGCTTCACTTGTTTGCCTTTTCCTGGTTGCTGGGTTGTACAACTGTGGTGTTGATTTCATGTCTCTTATTTTTCTCTTCTAAGATACAGTGTGCTGTGTCCTGTGTTGTTAGGTTCCATTTCCACTTTCATTTGTCTAATGATATTTTCCTTCCCCCTTTGAGTTTTAATTTGCCCTATTGGTAGTTTGGGAGTATGTGCTGTTGTTTCATTTCCACATTTGTAAAGCTTCCAATTTCTTTCCTGTCACTACCTTTTAGTTTCACATCTTTGAAATCAGATAAAGGTACTTGGTATAATTTCATTTTTTTTAATTTAAAGAGTATTTTGTGCACATATTATCTACCCCGAGGAATGCTCTGCATGTGTATATTTGTATGTTTTTTTTTATTGTATTTTGTACTGAAATTTTGTATAGATGGCTGTCTACTGTTGAGATGAGTATTAAATTCTGCCTTTACTATTGGAGTTTATATGTCATTGGAGTTTGTTTATTCTTATCTTCTCATAGTATTTACTTATTTAGTTATTATACATTTCAGTTAGCTGTATCTGGCTATGTAAGTCTTTCCAGCTAGTCTATCTTCTCACCTAACTGACTCCCTTTTCATTGTGCAATGAGAGCTGTGCCATTTCGTCATCTTTAACTTTACATTTAATTTACCTGATATATGTGGAGCAACTGCAGTTCCTTGATTATAATTTGTACAGACATTTGTGTTTATCTCTTCATTTTCATACTGTGTGTCCTTAAGCTATGTGGGTCTTATTAAAGGCTCACCTTTGGATTCTTTAGTCCAATTAGTCACTCTGTGACTTATATTGAAGAGTTTAATTTATTTCTTTTGATACTAATTATTGGAAGGAAAGGGCATAATTGCTGTCATTTACATTTTCATTTTCTATCTTATTCCTTTCTCTCTCTACCTGTCTTCCTTTGTGACTGATGACTTCTCAATATGAGAGATTTTGGTTCCTTTTTCTTAAGCACTATGTCTCCTCTACTGTTCTTTGAGGTTCTTCATAGTTACCATGAACCTTTCATGGTAACTATGCAGAGATGAACAAGCACTATAAAACAAGGTGATAAGAACTTAAATGAAGGGGAAAACTGAAGAAAAAAAAAGAATTTAACTTCAGTTACATACAGAATTTAAAACTTGTTCAGTGACCTAAAATATTATCTATACTTAGATTTCTTTCTTTCTTACATTTTAGATTACGGATATTCTAATTAATACCGGTGGCCTTGTGTATTTGTTAATTAATTTTGTAGGTGTATTTAATTACTTCTTGTGTATTTTGCCTTTACAATATAGTTAAAAATGATTTATATATCATCATTGATTTAGATCTTAGAAAATTCTGTCTCTGGCTATAGCTAGCCCTTCATATCTACATTAGATATTTGCAGATTCAACCAATAACAGAACATATTCCAAAAAAGCTAGTTAACACCAAGAAAAACTTTGTTGGTATTATTATCTAAATAACAGTGTGTAACAACTATTTATATAATATTTACCTTATACCAAACAGTATATGAAATCTAGGGAATTTATGGAGGAATATTATATGGAAGAATTATGTAGGTTAGATATAAGTACATGTCATTTTTGTATGATAGGCTCACAAGCATTCTTGGATTTTGTTTTTCAGGTGTGCTAGAAAATCCCCATAAACACCAAGAGACACCTGTATATGTTTTACCTTTACCAACGAATTTGATACATTTATGGTGTTCATTTGTCTCAGACTAAATAACCTTTTTTAGCATCTTGCAATAGACATATACCCTGAACTTCCATTGTCTAGGAAACTCTTTATTTCCTCTTCATTTGGAAAGAGTCTATGTTAGGCACAGTGATATCTCACTTAGTAACTTTGCCTGGAGTACTTTGCTCATATCATTCTTATCTATCTTAGCTAGGGCTACTCTTGCTATGATGAAACACCTGGACTAAGAGAAAGTAGGGGAAGAAAGGGTGGGAAGAAATCCTCGTGGATTGTGCATCCTGCTTTCTTATAGAAACCAAGACTATCAGCCTAGGGGTGGTGCCACCCACATTCAACTGGGCCTTCCACATTAATCACTAATTAAGAAAATGTTGGGCTGGGTGGTGGTGGTGCATGCATTTAAGCCCAGCACTCAGGAGTCACAGGCAGGTAGATCTCTGAGTTCTGGGTTAGCCTGGTCTACAAAGCAAGGACTAGGACAGCCTGGGCTACACAGAGAAAGCCTGTCTCAAAACAAAAAAAGTAAACAAATGGAGGACCTCTCCAGGTGACCTCTCAGGTGACTATAGTTTTTGCCTAGTTGACATAAAACTGATCAATACATCATCTCTCCTGGACTCTCACTGAGCTAAGAGATACCCAAACAGAAAATAAAGTTCTAGGTTGGGACTATGAAAGTATTTCTAGAAGGGTTGAGCACTTGATTGGATTCTTAATAAAGTCATCTTCAGCAAGTTGGCAGGCATCCTTGCATACAGAGGCCCGAGAAACTGAAACATAGTTGGATGACAAAACCCTTTTCTCCTCAGCTCAATTACCAGTCCTTCTCCTGTGCTTGATACTGAGACCCCAGTTTTCAGGCCTGAGTGATTCATTGGTTCTCCTGGATCTCTAGACTGCTGATCATATCTTCTGGAACTTCTTAAAAATATCCCCTATATATTCTGTTGTCTCTGTTTCTTGGGAGTACCCTGAATAAATACAATTCAGTTCTGGTACTATATGTTTGTCAGTCAGTCCATATCTGGTGATTCCTTAAAGAATAAACCTCTCAGAGAGCTTGCCTGGTTTCCCTCAGCAGCCATGGTGCTCAGTATACAATAGGTGCTTAATAAACATTTGTAATAAATGACTGATTGACAGAAGTGTGTTTACAAATGAATGTGTTGTTTGTTGTGTGTGGACAAATGTGTTTCTTTGAAGGTTACTTACAGGAGTGTGGGTGAGGAAATACCACTAGGACCATGGGTAGCTCAACATCACCAAAAAAGCCCACCTCTGCCTTAGCAACATTCACCAAAGTTGCATCCCTAGGGGTTTCTGTGGGACTTGCAAGAAGGTCCAGGCGTTGGGAAGTCTCCTGCAGGCAGACTGTCATTTGGAAAAGGGTCTTCTTAGCAGCTGCTTATCCTCTCACCTGGCTGCTACTGGCAAAGGACCTTGTGAATCTTGCTGCTGCTCTTTCAAGACTCCTGACATTTGTTTACTTCCCCCAGGCTTGTGATCCAGTCTCCTCCCTCCCAAAGGGAATCTTTCAGCGAGCGTGCAAATTGCTGCACAAGAGTCTACAGACTTTTCTTGGGCAGGATGCACCACTTCCAACAATTTGTAATCAGTGAGAGGGGTGGGCAATGGTGGAAGAAAAGCCAGTTAAGGTTTCTTCTCTTTTTAATTAAAAAAGGAAATCCCAGTACTGTTTTCAGAAAGTAGGAAGAGCTCGGTCTAAAGCCAGCAGAAAGCTGGGATCACAAGCAGGACTGTCTTAAAGGCCTGAGGGGAAGAGAGTATTGGAGTGGTTATTGCTTTCTATATATTGAGAATGAAAGCAAGGGATGAACTCTATGAGGAAGGGGCAGTAGCTCTCCCCAGGTCGTGGTAGGGCTCAGTGCTCCCCAGAAACCTGACTGGAGGGGTTTTGTTTGTTTGTTTGTTTGTTTGTTTATGTTGCTGTTGTTTTCTCTATGGCTGGCAGAGCTTAGCACAGTGCACCTGTTTTCCCACTTCCTGCTCCAGCCATGTGCTTTTTACATTCTAGAGACAGCCATCCCATAGAAGCACCTGATTAAACAAGCAATGAACGAAATGAGGTAATGATACAGCATTCAAATGAGTCACTATGAACTCAGCCAAACCATAGTCTAAACCCTAGGAAAATAATTTGCAACAACCTGTACTTATGAGGGGCAGGGAGGAGTGGGAAGTATAATGTAATCAGTATTTGATAGGATTGTGTTAGCTAAGGCAAGAAAATTCCACTGAGGGTGGCAAGAATTTCATGCAACCTGGTATGCTGTCAGTCCACCGTGTCCATTCTAATCAGCTGGTTTGAAGAGCCATGAAATGATGTAGAAACAACCTTCTCAGATACGCTAGTCGAGTCTTTTATTTTCGGAAATGAGGGAACTAAAATGTAAAGACATTGAGAATTTGTTTTGTATGTTTTCATTCCGTGGTCCTAATTAAATTATCAAAAACTAACGTCTGATAATACACACACACACATATATATGTATGTGTGTGTGTATGTGTGTATAGTATATATGTGTATATGTATATATATATAATATATATATTATATATATGGTTATAGTGAACCTCTTTTTCTCTTTCACTGTGTGTGTGTGTGTGTGTGTGTGTGTGTGTGTGTGTGTGTGTGTGTGTAAGATAGTCAGCGAGTTAAATATTATATTGAAGGAACTCTGGCAAGCTTGAACTTAGTGAACATGGCTCTGGCAGGCGGTGCCCTGCTTCCCAATCCCCGCCGACCTTGCTAAAACAAACAGAACAAACATAACTATTAAGCTCCTGAAGCTAGCCACCTTTTCCCTTGTTTGGCCTCTTCCTCCTCCTGAGGTTAAGTGCCAAGGTCCAGCTATCAGAAGCCCTGTTTGGCTCACCTAATTAGCATGCCCAATCAACAGATACCAAGGCATCCTTGCCCATTCTAACACAGCCCCACCACCTTTCTCTACGTAAAAGCTACATCTACAAGGTCATTTGCTATTGTTTTTCTGCCTAATCAGAAAGCAGTTACTTTAACTTTTCTTCACTACTTAATAAAGGATCTCTCTGTGAAAACAGGTATTTGGGTATGGATATGCCTAATCTGGGATCCAGGAGGGAACCCCAATGGGATCTTCTTCACATATAGCCATTTTTCTTGAATGAGAGATTCTTTAATGTCTTAACTTAGTCATCGTCTTCTTCTCCTTCTTCTCCTTCTTCTCCTTCTTCTTCTTCTTCTTCTTCTTCTTCTTCTTCTTCTTCTTCTTCTTCTTCTTCTTCTTCTTCTGCTGCTGCTGCTGCTGCTGCTGCTGCTGCTGCTGCTGCTGCTACTGCTGCTGCTGCATACTTTTATTGTACCATCCAAATTATCGACTACTGTCATGTTAATTCTTGCTAGGCTAAAGAACCTAAGAACTCTATCTAAAGTTTATAGGTTTCACAGATTTCATCCTGACTCTCAGTGAGATTTTGGGAGTTGATTAAAAGAGAAAAAATAATACGGAATCAAGTTTTCTCTGTCTGTCTGTCATGGTAATATTCTTTCTCCAGAATTTAGAAAATGTTTGCCATTTGGACAGTCACAGTTCGTGGTGTATATATGTCTGCAGGAGATGCTTTACAGAGAACTGTCCACAGACCTGAAAAAGTAATTTCTTGGCCAGAAAACCCACAAAAGTCAAGCTTGAAAGGAAATTTGACATGAAAAACAAGAGTATCCCCCAGAAACAATTGCCAAAGGTATGCGTGGATATGTGGAGGTGATTTTAAGGAGTAGAAACTTGATCTGCTCCAGGAAAGCCGTGGCATGGAAAGCGCTGAGATTCGCCCTTGCATGCCCTAGTGCTACTATTTGCCTCTTGACTCATTTTTTTGATCTAGAGAATGACTGACTCAGGTTTACACAGCATCAGGTATACCCAGTATGTCAGATGCTGACTTAAACACCATGAGGAACTTTGGATGCTCAATTCTGGCAATTCAGGCATACATGCACATTGAGCACTCACATACATATATAAATTAAAGTTCTAAAACAATTTTTTTAAAAATACAAGGCAACAAGGAAAGAATGTGAGTAAACAGCGAATGAATTTGACGAAGATAAAGGTAATTTTTGTTTGAAGTTGAAGGTATTTAGATGTGAGCGTTTCCAGGAAGAGCCATGGACCTGAAGCTGGGGCTGGGACGCTGATTTCATCCACATACCCCTTGCTCCTCTCATCGTAAGCTCATTGCTTATAGGACCCACTCTTCAGGGACCCTCACTTGAGTCTCAGGAAAGGGCCCACCCAAGGAAACACAAGAGACCCTCTTGATGTAAAAACACAAGGTAGTTTAATGGTGGAGCTCTGGGCCAATTCATATCTCACACAGGAGACAGAGGAATCGACCATGAGGCCTGAAAGCTATGGGTTTTTATAGGGAGAGGGTCAGGGCTTTGGAGAATTGGCCCGGTTGCACACGATTGGCTCATTTAAACATCAGCAGAATGATTACACATCAGCAGAGTAGTACATGCAAGTCAGGATGTCAAGAATCCTGAGGGTTGGATGCTTATCTGTGGCAGCGGAACATCTGGTTAACATAACAACGGGCTTGCCTGGGCTTGCCTGGGCTTGTTCCTTGGCGTTTTCAGCCCCAGGCTTCTAAGCTCACAAACAACTTTTTCTTTGGACTATTTGACATAAGTTACATCAATCAGGCCTCAAATTTTATCTTAAATTTCATTTCCCTTCAGCTACATCTTCTGTTTGAGAAAGCAGATTGACTCTATACCAGAGCCAAGTTAAAGCATTGCCCATGACATCATCCACTTGTGAGCATCTGATTAATTTCTGACCAATGAAAGGTAAGCCAAGTTTGCATGATAAGCAGAGAGATAAGCTACTTAAAGGGACATAAAGGAGGGACATCAGGTTCCCTCTTGCACTTTTCCTTTCTTCTTTGATCTGCAGTTGTTGTGTGACGGCCGACCTAGAGCAGACTTTCAGAAAGAGGACGCAACTGTAAGGATAAAAATTGCTCTATGTGATAATGGCGCACAAGGGTAGGAGCAGACCAAACTTCAGGCAATCTTAATTGGATCATGAAATTTCTTTAAAAAATAAAATAAAATTTAACAAAATTATTTAACACTATTATTTGAAGACAGATTTGCCACAGGCAAAAATCTGATTCAGAGAGAGTTATTATGAATAATTTTCATTTATTTATTCAGGTGAAACCATTCCCACAAGCTCTTTTAGGAAGAATATTAGTGTCATCCGATATGTGGACGTTGTTTGGAGCTGGCTAGAGAAACGTTCATCCTTCCTGAGAGAGGAAATTGGTTTCATTCAGGCCAGTGGTCAAAATGTGTGGACTACTGATATAAGCAGTGAACGCTGAAGAGGAAAAACAAAAGCAAACCAAACAAAAACCCATCACACATTCATACTGTGGCTCTCTAAACCAGAGTCTGCAATTCCATTCAGGCAAGCAATGGCTCATCTAGAGAGAAAACAAGGAGTCCATGAACCTGAGTGGGTTGTCGAGAGGCCAGACAAGCACTTCACAGATTTCTGCTCAAGTAGAAAGGAGAATTACCTGTGTGTGGAGTGGATAAAAGTGAGAGCTACCTAACTTTGCTTGTGCTCCCTAAACCCCTCCTAGAACATCAGCAGAACAGAAAGCTGTGCACACAGTGGGGCAGCCGCTACACAGTCAGACCTAAAACAACAAAATAAAATGAATAGCAGAAATACCAACTCCCAAACACCAAGGGAGAGTCAGTTGAAATCCTGGTATGAAACTTAATAAAATATGCAGGAAAATGAGCTCAGACCTTAGAGCTGCCAGAATGCATGGCATAAATAAGTTCATATTTCAATGCTAAGGGCAGACAAAACCTTTAAAGTTACAAAAGTTTTTTTGTCCCCCTCCTTCTCGGGGGACAAAAAAAGTCAATGAAAAATAGCTGAGTGGACCCAGATCTCAGATTTAGTAAACATGTAGTTAAAGAAGAAATATATATATATATCATGTGTGTGTTTGTGTGTATTGTGTATGTGTGTGGGGTGTGTGTGTGTGTTTACAGTATTCACTTGCATATTGTTGGTAGGTACTGAAGTTGCTATCTTTAAAGATTGGGAAGAAACCTGAATGAGTTTGCTGAGCAGCATCTGCCAGGATTATTAGTGATAAGGCACATACAGAGATAAGGAAGGCAAGACGTCTTCACTGTAACATCTAGAGTTTTGTGTGGGATTCTCAGGAGATGTCTGAGGAAGGAATGAGACCCTACCCAAGGGTATATACATTCGGACCATATGCCTAGTTCATTGTCACTTTAATATAAAATATCTATGTATAAGAAGACTATTATTTCTATGTTAGCAGCCTTCATAGCAAATGTTGTTCATTGTGCTGAGGTTTTTGCTTCTTGGTTGGCCCAGGTTTTACTCAGACTCCAGGATGAGGGACCCCTCTTCTTCCCATGTCAACATAATTTCCCTGCCTTTTCATCCTACCTCAGCTTGACAAATAGGGAATCTCAATACAGAAGGACTATACACATAAAAGACATACAGTGCTCATTGTATTATAAAATGCTGCAACTAACTGTGCTGGAAAGCAATCTTGCAGTTCTCAAAAAGTGGAACATGGGAATTATCGCCCAATAATTCCACTCCTACACATACACTCAAGAATGAAGTATTTGTCCACATAAAAATTTGTATGAAAATATTATTAGAACATCATTTGCAATATGTATAATAAAATAGAAATAATCCAGAGGTCTATTAACTGATGAATGGATGGAGAATATATAATATTCTTATAATGTCATTCAATAATAAAGAAATAGAGTTTTTAAAATATACCATCTGATTAGCTGAATCTTAAAAATATTATTGTATGTGAAAGAAGTTGCTCAAAATATTGTGGTATTTGACTCCACTTATATATATTAATAGAACACAAGGGTACAGAAAGGAATGTAGATTAGTAGGCACAGAGGCCTTGAGGGTAAGGGAGGGTTGTAGGGAGTGACTGCTAAGGATAATGGATTTTCTCTGGTACTAATGAAAAATAGTAAAGCTCTATGAAATCACTAAAAGAAATATTGAAGTGTGTGCTTTAAAGAGTGAAATATATGATATATGAATTCTGTCAATACATCTACTTTTAAAAGTCTTAAGGCAATTATGAAATTATCAAGTGCAACAAATGCAACCTTGACTGAACTTGTCTATCCCCACGTAGAGAAAGGTTCATAAGATATTAAAACATCATAATACAGAAAAAATAAAAATATGTGCAAAACAGAAATAAGTTAATTCTATGCTTAGGAAAGAAAAAAAATGTATACCTTCAAGGACTTACCTTAGAAAGAAAAATACTAACTAATATCTTCTGCCCCCTGAATTTAGAGAGAAAATAGAAATATCAGACAAAATATAAACAGAAAATAGCAAATTATAATGAGCAGAGTGACAGCCCATGGGAAAAAAGACAGAAAAAGCTAAAATTGTTATTTGATCAACTGATCAAATTTTAGTTACTCTGACATGAAGAGAGAGAGACAGAGTCAGAGAGAGAGAGAGAGAGAGAGAGAGAGAGAGAGAGAGAGAGAGATATTGTCAAATCAGGAATGAATAAGGAAGTGGCAGCAGCAACCCCCAGACTGGAGGATAAGATGGCTATACTACAACTCCCTTCATACCAACACATATGACAGCATGCCATTACCAACACACAGTTGGCATTTCTTTACTCGCTGACTTTGGATTTCTATTTTAATTCCAAAATTAAACAAGCATTGTAACTTCAGTCCTCATGAGATTATAATTTGAAGAACCTAAAGGGCTTTTTAATTTTTAAGAATGGTTTCTGCTCACAGGATCATCTCTGCCTCTGTGACTCCATGTGATCAGAGAACTAAAGTCTATGGCATCAGAGTCATTTAAAAATAAGAGATGCTAGGCTGGTGGTATCCTCCATCAACAGGGGACTGGCCTGTCATGCAAACTGCCATGGGTTCAATGCTAGTACAGGTATGTAACATTCTCCTTGACAAGTTCCCTAAAGACAATGAAGTTACTGAAGGAAAGAATAGTGTGGAGGGTGGGGCCCATAAGGTTTTAAAAGAAGACTATAAAATTAGTGTCTAAGAGAACCTGTTCACAAAGAGGAAAGTTGGAGGCTTCCAGATCAAGACTTACTAGTACTTGCTGGAACCATTGGCCCAAGTACAGAAGCATTCCAGAGTGTCTGAAGGTGACTCATGACTCATAATAGTAAAAATATACACACTTGGGTGGAGCTTTAAGATGCTTTGAGACATCTGACGCTTGAAGTACACATTCATGTAAAATTCTATGTAACAGCTAAAGTATGCCCAGAAAAATCCCATGCTATGCAAATGAACCCCAAGTCTGTAGCATGCAAGCCCCCATCCTCTTATAGCATGACCCTTTGAGAGTCTAACCATTTTCCTTGGGCTCACCCTGCTCTCTCTATTGGAAGTATATTTTTTTCTTAATAAATTCTCTCATTCCTCTTGCTACTATCTAACTGTCTCTAATTCCTTGTTTCAAGACATAAGAGTCCAATTCCCACCAGAGTTGCCCATCAAACACTGATAACACCACCTCAGAGGTGAGTCCCCTCACTCCCCAGGTTTGAGTCTCCCAAACAAGTGCTCCTCTGAAGCTTTCTCTCAGCCTGGTCCGAAGAGCTCAGTGCTCAAAGAAAACACAAAAATGACCAGAAATTCCATGGATTTTCAAAATTAAACATTTTCAAAAATGTCAACAGCAAATGGTCCCAAGGGAGAGTGCATTTGTAAGTCTATAAAACATCCAAATTTTTGTCTAAGTTTCTCAAAGAGTTAGGGGAAAATCTTCTTCTACTATTATTTCCTGGGTAAACATTTTAAAAGAGAACCTTCACACTATAACCATAAGTGGAATGAACTTGACATTAGGGAAGTTTTATTGTCTTAGGGTTTTACTGCTGTGAACAGACACCATGACCAAGACAACTCTTAAAAGGATGACATTTAATTGGGGCTGGCCTACAGGTTCAGAGGTTCAGTCCGTTATCTTCAAGGCAGGAATATGGCAGCATCTAGGCAGGTGTGGTACAGGAGGAGGTAAGAGTTCTAAATCTTCATCTGAAAGCTGCTAGCAGAAAACTGACTTCCAGGCAGCTAGGATGAGGGTTTTGAAGCCCACACCTACAGTGGCACATCTACTCAAACAAGGCCATACCTATTTCAACAGAGTCAGACCTTCTAATAGTACCAACCTCTGGGCTGGGCACATACAAACCATAACATTTATATAATTCTTTTTATTTTAAATTTAGTACAAATGAATGAAAATAAACAGATCAACAGTTTACACAAAAATATCTAGAAATTATGAGTATGGGTATGTATGTGGAGAGATGGCTCAGCTCTTAAGAGGACTCACTGCTCTTGCAGAGGACTTAGGTTCAGTTCCCAGCACCTACATAGTAACTCACAACCACTGTAACAGGAGGTCCTATACTCTCATGTGTAACTCCACTTCCAAGGGATTCAACACCCTTTTCTGACCACTGGAGAGACTGTACACACGTGGTGCATAGGCACATGTGCAGCCAAACACCTATATCCATCAAATAATATGATGATTTAAAAAAAAAAGTCTAGAAACCAAGGTCCCAGGTTTTGTTACAGAGTAGCATCTCTCAAAAATGTGATATTTAAGATTATTTTTGTGAGGAACATGAGATGGTCTTGAGTAGAATATGAGAAATTTTCATACTTTGTCAAAACCAGACAGTAGATAACCTCAACTAGTAATGAAAGATGTTATCATGAATTTTCTATTTTCCTCTGATTAAAAAGAGAGATTCCACTTGTGATTAGTGTTTATCAGTAATCCAGCACTATGGTCATTTCATATTTAATAAAGGGGATGTGAACACCAATGCCAGAGTCTCCCAAAAGCACCAATATCACTACACACTTTATAGCATTGCCTTGTCTCCCTCAAAGTTATATTATAAGATGTTTGTACAGTACGTCTCTACCCCCAGCATTCAGAAGTACAGGAGAAAAGAAGACAAATTGGATGAGGCCTAGCCTTCATCCTCCCAAAACAGTGATAGTTATGTTTATATAGGTTAATGTTATGCACTTAAAATAGTGATACAAAAATTTAAATACATATGTTTTTTTTAAAAAATTCAGTTTATGTAATAAACTATATTAATTAGATTCATATTGATATGGAAAACACAGCTCTCACCTCAAAAAGAATGAGTTCATTCTAGAGCTGTGACTGACTACAGCTTAGAACAGAGGCTCGGGTTACCTTAATATCATATTCCAATGAAGTATCTTTTTTAATGATGTTTTTATAGTAACCAAATAAAGGTTGCAAGTCCAGACATTTTTCCAGAAACCTGGTGGAAACATCATCTGGGAGGTCACAGCCAAGCAGGGAAATCTGTCACAGGTCTTAGATGCTATCTGGTTATATCCTTAGCTTGAGGGCTGGTGGATGTAGACCACTGTTTGTTTGTTCCAAGATGATTTATGCAATACTCGCAAGGATGGTAGGTCACACAGAGATAAAAAAATAAATGGCTATTTAGAGGGCCAAATTTAGCTTCAGACAATTTTGACTTCAAATCTGTAACATTCCAGATCTCCATAGTCAACTAGCCTTATTAGAATTTGTTTTTTAATACAAAATTGGCTTTTTCTGGCAGTCGCAGTTCACAATATGAAGGAGGAGCCATGAAGCATTCACTGACCAAGGGCTCTAAAGCTAGGTCATCTGTGAAGAGCAAACCTAATGCATCCAGAACATCTTATTTTCCCTTTGATACCACATTGGATTCGATTTTTCTGACTTCTTTTGACTTTGGTTGTGGTTGGCCTGACCCTAAATCTCACATAGTTTTCCCTCTGAAAGCCCTGTGGCCATGAACTCTGGGCTCACTCTATCTGCTTTTGTTCCATTTTGAATCTCCTCAATCTTGCTGCTACAGAACCTATGCTGACCTGAAGCATTCCATGTGGAGGATGGATAATATCCTATCATGAGCTCTTCATCCTACTTTATTAGCATATTCGCTCCTAGTTGATAATCCTCACTGCCAGGATCTATTGCCAAATTTAGACCTCAGTACCACAATCAAGCATTCACTTCAAATCAAAAGTGACTTTTAATTCTTATCTGTGCCCATTTCTGTAGTTTTAATGAATAGAACCAAGCAGCTAAGTTCAGCCTACTCATCAGCTATATAGCATTTCACAAACTAAAATTCCTCAAAATTGTATTGCTTATCACACCACCTAGTTTTTTTTAATTGTTTTTGTTGATATGGTATCTTGAATGAAGACATAGGTTCATATATTTAAGTACTTGTCACCCGGTTGGTGGTGCTGTTTGTGAGGTAGCATTGATTTTGTTGGGGAAGTTGAGTACCGACAATTGTAGCTGTCCAGCAGCCATGGAGAACTGGGTACCTGAAAGGAGGCTGGGAATGAAAAAGAACAGTTGGGCAAGAGAAGGATGAAGCCAAGACAGGTTTCTGATCAAGGCTCAAAGTTTAAATTTCAGCTCTGCATTTATATAGGCAAAACCCACAGACCCGATTCTTTGTTTCAGCTGGATTGAGTAGCAAAGCAAGCTCAGCAGGCAATCAATTCCTCAAAGCTCAGGTTGGGAATTGCAAATGCAGTGAGGCCAACTCTAGCCAGGTTGCAAAACCATCAAGCTTTGGTTTAGCCTACTCAAGGCTGGGGAAAGGGCACAGACAATGGCTTTTGTAAGAGCTCAAATACTTCCCCATATCCAGCTCCATCTCCACCTCCTGTGTGTAGTTGAAGATAGGATTCTCCACTTCCGGTTCCTGCTATGATGTATTCCACTCCCTCTAAAACTGTAAACCAAATAAATTCTTTCTTCCTTAAGTTGAGTTGATCATGGTTGTTTGGTTTCAGACTCCAGGAAAAGGGACTGAGGTCCATATTTTACATATTAAATCAAACCTGGCCTTCAGGTTCTCCCAGCATCCCTCAGTGCCTACCTGGCATACCCTGCTCCCATTCCTGAATTTTCTAGCCCAGGGGCTGCCCTTCCCTCCAGAGGTATAATCCAGACTTTTGGTCTCTTTCTCTGCTTCTCTTGTTCTATCAACGGGTTCTAGACTCATAAAAGCTATTATAATTAAGAGATTTAAGCCGATAGCCAATAACCTTAAAAATGACCATATCTTTTAAAGTGTTCAGAATTATATTTAAAGTACTGTTGAGAACTGATGCAGCTAAGTATTAAGCTTTCTTTAGCACCCTGCTTTAACTAGATGTACAGTTTAGAGACGATAACTAGAAATAGACATAGATTATCTAACCCATATACACTTGGTAGGTTCTAGCCCTCAAACCTGTCAGAGACCTGCTGAACTTGGCATTTAAAATTACAAATTTAAGATGTTTAAAATGACAGAGACTCTCCAAATCCTAGCAGTGATACTCCAAAGAACTCCAAAAAGATTGGGACACAGCAAAAAAACAAAAACAAAAAAACAAAAAAACTCCTCTACCTAGATAGTGGTATGATAACCATTGAGAGACACTCCATTTCCTTGTCTTCTACTAAGACCTGGGCTGGACTTTGGACAAACAGGGACACTGGACATGCCTCACATTGCTTAAGACAAAGCAAGGTCAGTCTCCCAAATTCCTCCTCCACAAGAAGGTCTCTCAGATTTGCGGGCTTGGCAATGGAAGATTGATCCTGCCCAGGGACCTGTGTCCCCAAGGAAGCTATCAGCATAACAGAAACCTAATGTCAGTCTGGTAATGGGTAAGTCTGTCATTTTAATTGACACATAGGCCATTTAAATTACAATATATCCTTCTCAGGTCTCAGAGGGATTTGAAGACTGAACTAGTAGTGAAAGAAGTAACTTTAGATAAAGGAACTCACTTTACAAGGACTGCTCCCAGTGAACAAGCACCTGCATCTCATGATGAATAATTAGATAGGAAAAGGTGTAAAATTTAGAGTTTATGTAAAATCTGAGGCTATGAAAGCTTCTAAGAAACTGTTTGAAGGTCTAGAAAGGTGTTTTGAGGCAGAAAATGCAAGTTATAAAGGACTTTTTTTTTTTTTTTGTAAACTTAAAAGAAAATCTTGTAAGCTTCAGGAAACACACTGAATCCACCTATCACAGGTCAAAATGGACTCATGATAAGTACTGTCAGTTAGCAACCAACCTGTTCCCCCATCACCTATACCTGAGGGTGGGATCTATTTCCCTATCCCTGGTCTTGGGATCCCATCCCTCCTTCACTACCAAGAACATGGGCCTAAGACTTTCAATTGTACACCCCCCCCCCAATTTTTTTACCCTAAACTCCTGCCCCTAACATCCAGGTGTTTCCTTCAGAACCCACATTCAGGAAAGCTCCAAAACACTTACTCATAGGTGCATAGGCTCAGCCTCACAGACTGCTTCAACTGGGGCCACACACTCCTACTCCCAGATGTCCCACAACCTGGACAACAGTAAAACAACCAGGCCTTCATGGACTTGACCAAAAAAAAAAAAAAAAAATCCAGCTTTTTGCCCATAATCCATAAAGGTGCTCAAAAGTCAACAGGAACTAGTAACAGACCATTATGTTGTCCCTTAATCATTTATAATCCACAAAGAAACTGGGATGTTTGGTTTCAGACCCTGGGACAAGGACTAAGATGCATATTCCACATATTAAATTAGACCTGGCCTCCAGGTTCTCCCAGCATCCCTCAGTGCCTACCTGGCATACCCTGCCCCCAATCCTGAACTTTACAGCCCAGAAGCTGGGCTGCCCTTTCCACAGAGGATCTTCCCTATATAATCCAGACATTTTGATGAGCCCCCTCCCCCCTCACCATTCTTTCTCCTTCTTCTTCTTCTTCTTCTTCTTCTTCTTCTTCTTCTTCTTCTTCTTCTTCTTCTTCTTCTTCTTCTTCTTCTTCTTCTTCTTCTTCNGGCTGTGTGTCAGGGGTCAGCATACGGTGCCAAACTGGCCTGACAGGTTCCTGTAAACACTGAGCAGGAACCTAATAATCCAATGGCGGCTTCTCTCTTCTTCTTCTTCTTCTTCTTCTTCTTCTTCTTCTTCTTCTTCTTCTTCTTCTTCTTCTTCTTCTTCTTCTTCTTCTTCTCCTTCCCCTCCTCCTCTTCCTCCTTCTCCTTTTCCTCTCTCTTCTCTATCTGCACCTGTGCCCTTTCTCGTTCTCTCCCCTCTCCCTAATATTGTCTTCCCTGGCCTTGGTCCTTGGGGCCAGTGAACTCACCCAAGATAAGTTTCCCAATAAACCTACCTTTAACATATTCTAATCTGACTTGAATTTGTTCATTTTACCAGCAGAGAAATGACCTATCAATGATATTTTATAACAGTAACAGAAAAGCAACTAATATTGCTGTTTTCTTCCTTTTTTTATTTCTTTATTTATTTGAGTCAGAGTTTGACATAAATAGATCAGCTGGCCTCCAACTTCCTATACTCCTCCCATCTCTACACCAGAGTGCTCACACTTCAATTGCTGTAGTTTGACTTTTCCTATGGGAAAACCATAAACATCTTATCATTATATATCTCAGAGCATAGATATCTTGGCCTCTGTAGCCACAGCCATGAAATCAGCAGAATGAAACAGACCTAGCAAAGTCAATGGTGATTGTAATAGAACTGTTGGCATCCCACAGTAGAGGGATGGCTGGGGATGAGAGGACCTCTGCCTAGCTTTCCAGCCTTTACTCCTTTCTGTGCCTGCACAAGTGAGTAATCTTTTCAGATACCATGGTATATGAGGAAGCAGAAGAGTAACTGATGCAGCTTCCATGCGGTTTTCATCGTGATGGGTGGGGACATTGTGGTGATGCTGATGAGAACAGAATTGATCAAGGACAGGACCTTGAAAATGAGCAGTTCTGGTTCGTTTCCTTGACTAGAATCTGTCAATGACCTTAGGTATGTCCTGGCTGGGGTCAGAAATGGCAGAAGGGGACTCTGGTTCCTGATCTGGTTTCTCGTTATTCTTCTCCTTTTATACAGCATAAGTGAGCACCACTGTCTACAAGCTACACATTAAGGCACCTGGATATCTTATAGGTGAGCCCACTGGCCTGACAGATCCATTGTCTGATGCCCTCCCCATCCTTCAGTCTAAAACATCTTATCAACCCTGAGCTAGGGACCCATTGTGATACACAAATACAGGACTCTCCCCTGCTATAAGGATCTTTCTTCCCTCTTCATTTCCCACCTATGACGAATAAACCTATGGATTAATAATAAAGTATTTTCCAAAAACTCACCTTCCCCTTGGTCCATGAGGTTTACTCTTCAAATCTGTAAAATAAAAATCCAGAGCCACTGACAAAGAGGAAGCTTTGTGAGATCATGAGCTTCTGGTAGCTAACTCCTGAGTTATAGCCACCTGAAACAAGACAGCACCTGTTGTTCTCAGGGATCCCTGCCCTTCTCCTGTTTCAATACAGCTATGGTGGGATAGCAAGCTGCTGTGAGAGAGGCTCCACCAATGTCCCTCCTGTAAGCCACTCTAAGTCCCTTAAACTCATCAGTTCACCAAGGTGGACTTTGAATACTTATTGACAAGAGGCATATGCTACCATGCTTTTCTTCTTACAGTAGGTTTTGGGTCTATGAAACAAATGATTGTTACAACTGCTAGAACTAAAACAAGCAAACAAATCACACATGTCCTTTAATGAGAGGCCGCAGCAGGGTTTACCTCTCTTGTGCTCCATCAAGTCAATCAAAGTGGCAAGCTTTTAAATAAATTGACTTTGAACAGTCAACTATTTTTCTCTCTTAACAGTACAGTTTTTTCTTTTTTTTTTTCTTTTGGCCAGAATCTCTGTTATTTTACCAAGTTTTAAATAAATATTACCAAGTAAAAAGGATCTGGTTAACCTCTCATGAAATCTTGAGCGGCTACCAAAAATTCTGCATGGAAACAGCTTTTAGTTAAGATTGCTGTTTGAGATTCTTTGCAGCAGTTGTAGTTTCTATCCTAAGGATGAGATGGCATTGGGACATCTAAAATCTGGGTCCGAGACCTGTTTCATCTGAGAGATGAATGGCCAGGATTGTGGAGATGTAGTATCTATGACAACATAGCCATTTTTCTTATAGGGCCAACTGATTCAGACAGCAAGCAATGAATGAATGATTTGGCCTTTATTATCAACCCAAACAATGAGAGTCATCTGGACCTAATGCTAGTTATGGTAGTAAAACAGTTATATGAGGATGCTCTGTATCTTGAAAACTTTTTAATTACATAGATAAAGAAACATTTAAGTTCTCAAGAAATTTCAATGTATTTAGCCACATCTCCTGGCTTCTATTCAAGAGAAAGTGGTAGGAAATTAACATTTACTACTTGCCAGTATTTGTACCAGGATTTTCATCTGAATTATCTTATTTAACCATAACAATTTAGAATCTTGTCTTGCATATTTGCTCATGGTTACATAGTTAGTAAGCAACAATCTATGATTCTAAAATTTAACTGTAAAAAAGGGAGGTATGATATTATAGATTTGTCAAATCCACAGGAGTGTACATCATGAAAAGTGAGCCCTAATGTTTAGTTAATAATAACATATCAATATTTACTCACCAGTTGTAATTAATGAACCACAATCGTGTATCAATATTCACTCACCAACTGTAATAAATGTGCTACACTAATTCAAGACATTAATAATGAAGGAAACTAAGTGAGAGGTGAGAGATGTGTGGAAGTTTAATTGTTCATTCTTGTATACCTAAAAGTACTTACTATAAAGTGATCTACTTTTGAAAAGTTAAGATTTACATACCCCCAGATTTAACTGTCCAATCATTTGCCTTGCATTTATTCTGGTCAGGGTTTCAAACCCCCACCACTATGGACATTATGCTTGTCAAGGTCATTTGAGGACACTGCCATATTGAATCCAACTCTTTACTTACATCTGACCTAAATTACCAACAGTATTAGATACATTTAGTATAATTTCTCGTGGCTTCTAGGCTATCATAGTTATCATGATGTTATATTTTTTCTCTTTGTATGGTCCTTCCTATGAGCTTTTGCTCTTTTCATCATTTGCATATATTTGCATATACGTTTGCATATACATTCAGAAGTCTTACTATATAAGGACCCCGGAGGCTAGATGTCTGATCTTCTCTTCATCTACTTCACATTCCTAGTGATTTTATATAATCTGATGACTTTGAACTTAAATAACATGCTGGTGTTTTTCAATTTTGTGTCTTCATACTAGGTATATTCCAAAGCACTAGACCTAAATAATAATTTAACGTCTTAGGTTAGTCCAAGTTTTACTGAAGACAGAACCAATCCGAATAAAGAGTTAGCTCCCGTATCTCAGAGGTTGACTAGTCCAAATCTGTAGTGTGGGTCAGCAGGCTTGAGCAAGACAACCAACATAGTATGATTCTTGTCCAATGACTGACACCTCAGAGATCCTGGAGAGCAGTGTGGACAACACCAGGCACAAGTAATATGCTATAGAATTCCTTCTTGCCCACAAAGTGTTTCCTTTTTTATTTGTTTCTGCTTTTTGTTGTTGTTGTTGTTTTTGTTATTGTTGCTATTGCTGTTGGTGGTGGGTTTTGGCAGAGTCTCTTTGTGTAGCCCTAGATGTTCTGGACCTCACTATGTACATGAGGCTTGCCTCAGACTCACAGAGACCTGCCTGTCTTTGCTTCCCAAATTGTGGGATTAAAGACATGTGCCACCATGGCCCGTGCAGAAAAACTTTGTATTGGGGCCTTCAGTTGATTGAATGAATTGCCCAACCAGGGCCACACTTTTAAAGAAAACTGACTCCCCATCTCCAAGAAGTCATTAACTTTCAAAAGTTCTTCAGTTAGTAGTGGGGCTCATAAGCCCCTCTGCCCTGTGTGCTAAAAGGTTGACTCTCTTGATCGTGTGCAGGTAACCACAGTTGCTATGAATTCAGGACTGTTACAATCCTGTCATGTCCAAAGACATGTTTCCAGGCCTCCTTGACCTCCATTGCCATCCATACCCTCTCCCATGATGATTCTTACTATAAGGGTCCATGATTCTTGAAGAATGATACCCCAGCCTCAAATAGTATGCAACAGCAAAGAGTGTGTATTCTGCAGAGAACCTGCATGCAGGGTCCACCATACATCAGGATGGAGGTGTGGCCTTTTCAAGGTCAACTTAAAGCTAGGGTAGAAGTGAATGGCTTTTACCTTCCCTTCCCTGGATTGGTTGGCTCTGTCTCCAGGGTTATGGGTGCCTTTGCGATTGGTTAAGGCTCTAGGGGATGGCATTTTGCTGATTAGCTATACTTGGCTCAAGCTAGGTGATGGGGCAGTTTCTGCAGCTTGTGATTGGCTGCCTGTGAGGTCGGTTCAAGTGGCTGCCAGGAGGGGCAGTTTTTTCCTGAAATCGACTTGTTTTGGACTTTTCCAGTTCTAGGAAACAGAAACTTAGGCCTAGTCTCCCAAACTGCTGGCTTGCAATCTGTCATGTACTCAGCCTGGCTAACTCGTTCCTCTCACGACGACTTGCGGAGAGGTATATTTGTCCCAATGTATCGTTTGTGACTGAGCACTCCACTGACAACTGTTCTCTCTACTTTGGTCAGTTGCGATTAATACTAATTTTGTTTTTCATTAACATGACTAGCTCTCATGAAGACTGAGAATTGTACCGATCTATGAACACAGAGGCATGCATGCATTTAGAGAACAGTTGATACTCTGTTCATTTATCAGGAAACTAGTAGTAAATGTACCACTGGGACCTATGAGATCCACAACCGTGGCTTCTTGGCTAGATATATAGTCCCAAGCATGCATTTCCTCCTGTGAAGTGGTTTTTAAATCTGAACAGAAAATGGTTGGTTACCCCCCTACACCACTCACGCCCCTCGTGCACCCGTGAGCACACCTTGCCACACTGGTCACTGTAGTTCAGAGTTCACAGCCAGACAAATCTAATGATGACGTTCCCTCCAGTAACTACAAAGCATTTTCCTGTACGGTAAGAGCTATCTGGCTATCAGGGAGGAGGCTTCGTGGTCAGTACCAACTTGCTTTTTCTAGGTCTAATGACCAAAGTATGTGGTCCCTTTAGCACTAGGGTCTAACCACTAAATACTGATGAGTAACCAAGAACAGGGGAGGAGCCTGCATTGCTTGGAGTACACAGGGAACACTTTGACCAACAACTCCATGGGAAGTATGCCACACCTGGCACTGGGCTTGTCATTTGCCCATTTGTCTATGGCTCCTAGGAAGAGAGCCTTCAGGAGGTGACTACGGTGAAAGTTAGCAACTCCCACTTCAAGCAATGTAAAAGCTATCCTCCTTCAAAGGGCTACCATAACGTATGTTCCAAACGACTTACTTCCATATCCCCAGTACTTACAACAGAGTCCTTTCCTGAACATGGCAATTATATTAGAATCATTGGATAACTGAATTACTTAATGAATAATAAAGTATAAAGCCTCTGTTTGTTCTAAAACATAAGACCCTCCCCCATTAGAAACCATCTTACCCAAAATTTCAAAAAAAAAAAAAAAACGTGATCCAAAGGAAATCTTCATGTAACTTTATCTATATTGAGAAATCAGATTCTTTTTAAAAAAAAAAAAAAAACAAATGCAGAAAATATTTGTTAAATATATGAAACCAAGAACTGTTAATGTAGATAATGCATTGCAGTATAAACAAAGGGAACTGGAATAAATAATAAAATATGAGGTATATAATATAAAATATATAATGCATAAAATATATGCTAGAATAAAATAGGAAAGAAGATGATAAAATATTACTAATAAGGGACCATTGGTCACTTCTGAACATTATGAAAACAAATAAGTCAGTAATAATTGTTTTTATGAGTGCCATAAAATTATGTTCCTATACCTACCATGCCCAAATTTAAAATCAGTTTCATTAATGTATGCTAAAATAGAAAATGGCTGTTGAATCAAGCCTGCTTTCATTGTTCTGAATCTCAGAACCTGTAGTTCAAGCGGAAGACAGGTTGGTGATGGAGTGAAGACCATAGGGCCTGCAGAAGCCTGCAGCCTGCAATCAGGCTGAGGGTGATTGCTGGGAACAAGAGCCACACTTGTCCATCAGCTCGCTGGAGGCAGAGCACAGAGCAGATGCACAGAACCAAGGTCACAGAAACTACCCTCAGGAGAGCAACCCCCTGCCCTTTCCTTCCTCCATGTTCTACCGACCCCGCCAGGGCAGGCTACTCAGCAGCACATCCTTAGGACTTGTGCTCATGTCTACTGACAAAAGCAACTGGGAGAAAATTGTATTTGTATTGACTCCACGCTGAAAACAATCCGGACATGGCTGATGTCTAAGCTATCAACTTGACATCACCGTACACAGTTTGCTTGTTTATTTTAATTTTTATTCTTCTGTAATATATTACATCCCGACTGCAGTTTCCCCTCCCACTCCTAGCCCAGTCTCTCCGTCCCTGTCTTTACATACCCGTGTTCTTTATTTAACATAAGTGGATGATCATCATAGAAGCATGTATAAACATTCCTAATGTTTTCTTTAAGAAGGAAACTGTAATTCCAGGTAGGTTTTGTTGTTATTGTTGTCCCCCCACTTCCCCCCACACACTTTTATTATTATTTTGTTGTTGTTTTATTGTTATGTAACCTTTCTCTTAATTTCCAATCTAGGGCCACATCTAAAAATCTAAAATATCTAGGTTTGAACTCTATCTCCCTTGGACAGCTCTCCCACTCAAGTTCTAAACAGGCCTGAGCCTGCTTAGCTTCTAAGATCAAATGAGATTGACAGTGGTCAAGTCAGAGTGATATGGCCCTAGATAATACTGTCACAACTCCGATGATCAGTGGTTGTCTGTATGGCCTACAGAAAGAACTATGAGTACAAACCATTGGATTGATATCTGTTGTTAACTGATCACTATATTTAGTGCCTCCAAGTGAAGCTGTATACATCCAAGACCTCTGTGACTGGGAGGAGACACTACTTTCTTTATCATCTAGCTCATTTCACCCATGTTCAAGCTGAGACTTCCATCCTCTGAGGAAAATTCTGAGCCTCTTGTGCCCTCTTGCAGCCAGTGTTAAAGGTCTCTCTTTCCTGTTCCCCTACTTGACTCTCAGCAGTGTAACAGACACAGTGTTTAGAGACCTTTGCTTTCTTCCTTTGCCTTTAACCATCACGTTGAAGGCAGGGAGTGTGCCCAATTGCCTTTAGCAAAGGCCCACACAGCATAACAGGAGGAATGCTGTAGACTCCCACGTTCATCTACTCCCTCAGTCACCTGACTCTTCACAGATGTTCCTCTAGCATCTGCTGAGTACCAAACAATGACTCAAGGACTGGAGATAAAACAGTGACAAAGTTCTGGAATTTTCTGTCAGTACCACAGAGGAAATATAAGTGACTTATAGCTTATTGATTGATTATAAGTGCTGAGAAGAACAACTAAAATTGTGAGTGTTGCTTGGTGTCAGTGGTAATGGCTTTTCAGTACAATTGTTTGGAGGATCCCATTGGTAAATTGACATCTTCATAAAGATCAGAAGGAGGCTGATAGGAACTGCACAATATCATTAGATTCCTGTCCAGATTCATGGGCAATAAAAAATTTGTTCTTCTTCTTCTTCTTCTTCTTCTTCTTCTTCTTCTTCTTCTTCTTCTTCTTCTTCTTCTTCTTCTTCTTCTTCTTCTTCTTCTTCTTCTTCTTNCTTCTTCTTCTTCTTCTTCTTCTTCTTCTTCTTCTTCTTCTTCTTCTTCTTCTTCTTCTTCTTCTTCTTCTTCTTCTTCTTCTTCTTCTTCTTCTGGCTGATGCTTCAGACCTAGCTAATTGGATTCTTGTGGGTCTGGGTCACTCGCCCCCAGAGCAGCAGTTACCAACATAGGAAGTCTCCGGGTTCATCCTTCTGCCTGTCCAATCATTTTCCTCTGGCAGCACCCCTTAGTGAGTCATGTTGCTCTTTTCTTCTTGATCAGACCTGTGTGTTCCTTGTTCTGACTCATTCAACTCTAATCAACCAGGGCTTACCTCCTGTGTGGCCAGCATTAGCCAAGTGAGTGGACTCACTGTGAAACCCATAAAGCCCTTGAGGACTTTCTCCCTAAATCCAGGAGGGACATAAAAACAGAATGGGCAAGCACCTTCATGAGTGTCATACCACCTCCAAAATGATCTATTTTGTTAACAAAGAAAATGTAAAAGGATCAACGAAATTGAACACACATAGTGCATGGCACACAGCTAATTTAGCAGAATTCATTCATTATCAGTGCCTCTATCTTCTGATTATTTTCCAAATCTCCATCTCAAAAAAAAAAAAAAAAAATGGACTCGTCTTTCTGGCAGACAGGTAGGAACTGGCTATGCATAATTCACGTATTCAGAGCTCCCCTATTTGTATTTCCGAAAAATACCCACCTCTCGTTCAGATTACACTGTAACAATCAGACAGCGGCTGGAAAACAATTGGGTCTTCCAGGAGGAGCAATCAGGTCTTCCAGGAGGAGCCATTTAACTTGCCATCCCACCCACCCCACCCCACCCCTGATTTTTAGAAGAACATGCGGATTTGTCCAAAATGGATTTTTATTTGTTCATGTGCTTCAGACTTAAGGGGGTGGGGGCAGTGTTTTGCAAGCAGAGCTGTGGTGAGTCAGAGCAGAGCATCTCCTGATTTGCATGTAAAGAAAGAAGAAAAGGGATGGACTGTTGAGCATTTGTATGGGGCCAGGCAATGCTGCAGGCACTTCTGTTATCTTATCTAACATATGTTGTCTCACACTACGCACAAAGGAACTGTGGGAGGAAGGTATGACTACTCACCTCTGTTTAAATCAGAGGAAATGCAGTTACCAGGACTTGGAATCAGGCTTCCAGTTACGCACAGCTTGGTGACAGTGCACATGGGGTTCAGATACAGGTGTGTCTGACTCAGAACCATGACGTTCTTTCTCTCTAAGCTTCTGTTTTCTCTTTCCAGCTGAGTAATGGATAGCATTGCAGGTGTCAATCCTGTTCACAACAGTGCTTTGAAGTATACACACACACATAGAGAATCTGTTGATTTAATTCATTTAAGAAATCTATCATTTCAGAGTTACAGTTTCTATACGAAAGCACTTCGCCCCTCTCTTTGCACCTTCCAAGAATATATCATCTTTAACCATTGTCACCTTGCTGTGCAATAGATCCATCACAAGGAGATAACAGCAAGGTCCTGATTTCTAGCATCACGTGTTTGGGTTTTAATCCAAGCCATAAACTTCCCTAACCCCAGCCTCAGGCTAGATCCTAATTGACTCAAACTTTGTTGTAAATGGGTCTTAAAAGAGAATACCTTAACTAGGCAGGCAAACTTTATTGTAAACAGGTCCTAATACCTTAACTAGGCAGAACATAGCAACTAATCCTGACCACCCAGGAAACAAGGCTAAAGACATCTATTGGCGATTTATCATTAATGCCATCTTTGTTGTGTTCAAAGGCAAAGACAACCTGACCTTTCTCTTCCCATAAATCTATGTCACTCCCTATCCTTCAAATGACAGGGCACTATCATTCTCCACAAGGAAGAGAGTTAAAAGGATTCCAGCTGTTTACTTCAGAAGAGAAAACAACCAGATGCATCTTGAGTGATTATACCCTTTAGGTAGCAGAGCAGCCAAAAACTTCTGGAAGTGCGGAGGGAGAGGGAAAGGAGGAGAAAAGAGAAGGGAGGAAGGGGAGGAAAGATGAGAGGGGGGTGGAGGGAGGAATGCCAATAGAAGGAGGAGGAAGAGGATGGAGCAGGAGAGAGAAAGAGAGGGGGGGAGAGAGAGAATATGACTACAGGTGTTATCTGAGCTATGAATACACAGATGTTAATTATTGGTTAACAGACAATTCCACTAAGCTCCCAGGAACCTAGGCTTGCATCATCACCCACCTGCCAGGTGGGAGCCAGGTATGGCAGCTTATAGAGAACTGCCCTCCTCCTCCTCCTCCTCCTCCTCCTCCTCCTCCTCCTCCTCTTCCTCCTCCTCTGCCTCCTCCACTTCCTCTTTTTCTCCTCCTCTTCCTCCTCCTCCTCCTCCTCTTCCTCCTCCTCCTCTTCTTTCTCCTTTTCTTCCTCCTCCTCTCCCTCCTCCTCTCTTTCTCTCTGTATTTTTTTTTAATTAAAAGATTTATTTATTCTATTTATATGAGTACACTGCAGCTGTCAGACGCACCAGAAGAGGTCATCACATCCCATTACAGATGGTTGTGAGCCACCATGTGGTTGCTGGGAATAGAACTCAGGACCTCTGGAAGAGCAGTCAGTGCTCTTAACTGGTGAACTCTGTATTTCTTTGAGTTCCTGGCTAGACTCTCTTTCTCTCTTTCTCTCTCTCTCTCTCTCTCTCCTTCTCTCTTTGAAGTGGAAATTTCTGGTTTCTTTGGAGACTCGGTTGTGTCTTGTGATATCTTTCTAGAGACTGTCTTATGAGAGGATGTTTTGCTGAAGCAGACACATGGGAGGACATTTTGCTGAGAACAGAGATGTAGTGTTTTTCTGGAAGCTGCCTGGAAAAAAGGGCACGGTATATTTTGCTGAAGTGGATGCTTGAGAGGACATGTGATGTTTAGAAAGGGTATAAGTATAAGCCAACAGACAGTGGACACGCAGCGCTCTGGCATCAGTTTGCCTTGCCACTCATTGCTGGTCTTCCTTGGGCTTTGCTGATGTAGGTTTTTATTGATGGTGCTGTGGCATTGGGCATTGGTTTGCCTTGCCTTCTTCCCTGATCATTGTTTGTTTTGACTTCATAGAGAAAAATGCACTTCTTGTGGTATTCCGGCAGCTTCTTGCCACTTCCGTAGACTCTGGCTGATTTGGCAGAGCCTTGCAGTCGCTTCTGGATCAAGCTACCACTGCTGTTTCCTTTGGACTGAACTGCTGATATCCTGATAATGAAGAGTGGAACCACACTAAGGAACAATTTCTAAGCAGATCTGTTTCCCCCATGTCCTAATAATCTTTCTTTTCTACTACCTCTGGTGGGTGGTGGGCTCAAAGGGAGGATGAAGCATTTAAGAATCCTTATTAAAGTTGGTTTTGGAAAAATCTAAGCCAACATCTCTTTCTCTCTTTTTCTGTCCCCACTTTCTCTGTCTCTACTCCCTTAACAGGTCCCTGTTCCCGTCCCTTCCCCCACAATAATTTTCCCTTAAATCAGGTCTGTCACGTGACATGATTTCCCAGGGGGTCTGACAGGTACTCTCTTAACCCCCCCCCCCACTGCATTGTTTCATGTTATATTTCATAAAAGTAACGATTGGTGGTTCACTATTGACATAAACTGAGGATGTTCGAGGGTTCTTTCAAGGGAGATTATAAGAATCTGAAACCCAACAAACAATAAATAGGTGCTCCTCAGACTGGGCTGTAGTTCATCTATCCACAAAATTTTGAGTCTTCATGTAAAACATTTTTATCAAAACCAAGTGAACTATTGGAGAAGGACAGTAGTATCTATCAAACGAACTATTACTGTACGTGTGTAACATATTTTGAAAATGCAGTGCAAGTTAAGCCTACAGCAAGGAAAGAGTTAGTTTATAGACATAGTCAGGAATCCCATTTTGTGAATAGGTAAAAAGGGATCTGTGGCCAGTGATAACATCCCCAAGGCTGTTATAAGATCAATTATAGCTTAGGAAGAAACCAAGGTTACATCTCTAAATACCCAGTTCTATTTATTTACATATCCAATAAAGGTTATCATGAATCAGGTCTGGGAAACCACTTCAAAGGGTAGAGCAACACAATATAGAGCAACACAACAGCAAATGGAGCATAACCAGGGGCATGATTTAAATATGAACTTTCTTCTAACACACCATCCTTTCCCAATGAAATGTCTGTTCACTCACCTACATAGGATCATTTGGGACTTTCAGTGTCTTGTGACTTTTAATTGCCAATGAGTCTCAATCAAGTGTGTCCTTCTCTAATGGACTGAGGATGAATCAGCTGCTTTGAGTTAGACCTGGAAAACGCAGGCCAATGTCCAGGTCAATGACAAACATCACTCTGTAGGCTTTTATCAGGCCCTCCTCTTGAAACAGGAGAAGCTATTGGAAAGAGATCTTTGTGGATTTTCAGAAGTGCTGACATAGGCTTTTGAAAATGAATAGAGGGGTGCCTGCTTTGATATCATCGAGAATCACTTGCTGGAATGAATTTGATATAGATCAACCATAAGGACTGTTTCATTGACAGTGACACAAATGAATTTGTAGTAACAGCCGAACCTATTGATTCCAACTCAATAGTTTGAAAGTCTTGTATGGTCACAGCCAGAGACTGTGATTGTGCCTCTGCACGGGGCATCTGGAAAAACTGTCTGCCACAGAAAAAGAAGTGATTTGCTCACTTCTTTGTCACAAGTGCCACCACCACACACAATCACACTGGGTGACTCCAACCACAGAATCTCTTACCTGACAGTTCTGAAGGCTAGAGGCCCAAGCCCAGGGTGGTGTCAGGGTTCTTGCCTCCTGAGAGTGACAGAGGGAATCTAACAATGCCTCTTGCCTTGTTCCAGGCAGTCACTGTCAACCTTTTGGCATGCCGTGGCTTACAGACACATCACCCACATCTCTCTCTTTTTCTTCAAGTGACATTCAAATCGTGTGCATATTTTTTGTACAAATCCTTCACTTTTCATAAGAGCAGCAGTCATATTGGATCAAAGCCCACCCTGTTATTGCATGGAGTCCAATTATCCCATACTATCATCAATAACATTGTTACTAAGTATGGTCACATTCTCAGAGATGAGATGTTATTATTCACCAGAAGAATTTTGAAATGGTGTTACTCCGATCAAAAAAATAGGAGAAGACTAGACAAGGCTTGTGTCCTGCTCCATGGAATGGGTATAATACAGTCTGTGGAAAAATCTAAGAGAACAGTAATGATTGGTACTGAATTGACAAACCTCAAAAAAATTGCAGACTTCAAATTTTGCCCATTCTATAGCTGTCAAGTATGTCTTAACACTGTTTTTTCAACCTGTGGAATCTGCTTAATAAGATTTGCATGTTTAAGTACTTAGGTGAAAAAAAAACATTTTTGCGAAATAATATTTATATTCCAATATTATTTCTCATATTGGTTTCATTACAATAAAGTGGATGACATAATTATAAAAATGTTTGCATAACGAAGCAAAATAAATGCAACAAAAATCTTTGTAAATCATATTTTTCCATAATTTAGTCAAACAATTGTAAAAATGCCCACAAAAGTCTAGTAAAACAGTAAGAACATACATACAAGCTATAGATGTTCTATAAGCAATGCATCTGCCTTCCTTGAACATCCTCCTGGCAAATTTGGATGGGAGTGTCACCAGCACCGGTGACCATCTGTAATAATCAGTCTGTACTACTATTTCTTCCTCAGCATTTAAGGTAAGTATTCTTATTTTTCTTACTTTCAACTAACATTGCATCATTTGAACTTAGCAGCTGCTCCATTTGAATCTCTGTTTCTAGAAACCTGGATAGTTGCTGCAATAGTTCAGGTGGAAGAGAGGCTAAGACAAGTTAAGCATTGAAATGTTTGGTCCTTGCAGGTCATTGGAGCTCATCCTAAAATCTGCTAGGACATGTGGTCGTCTAGCAACCAACTAATGTCCTATAATGATCTACAAATTGATGCCTGTGCTGAATGAATGTCCTAGTCCATACTCAAAGCTTTACGCAGTTAATTGAAAGCTAATGTCCTCATTAGTGCCTGTTAGGGAGGTTCAGCAAGTGTAGTTTGCATTGCTAAATGTTGAATATTTATTAGATGTGGTGGTTAATGGAAAGTAGAAGGGACTGAAAGATCCATCTGGTGACAACTGTGCAAACAAATGATGTTTTGGGACTGCCCACTCCATAAATAAGTTCAGGAGAGTTGATGTCCACAGCAATGCTCATCTCAGCTGTCCCTGTAGCATTCTTTCTGATTCCTGTATTGGTTTCCTTTTGCTTCCGTGAGCTCTTTCATCATAAAAAATTTGGATTACTCTTAACCCAACTGATAGAAAACAATCTCTTATTTACATTTTTAAAATTGTTTTATTGTTTTGCATGTATGGGTATTTTGGCCACATGTATGTCTGCATACCACATACTTTCAGGGCCTTCAAAGCAAAAGATGACATCAGATCCCTGAAGACTAGAGTTGCAGTGGTTGTGAGCTGCCATGTGGGTGCTGGGGACCTAACCCAGGTCTTCTCCAAGAGTAGCTAATAGTCTTACCTTCCGAGATCAGACCTCTCAACATACCCCTATCATTTACAGTTCATCATAAAGTTAATAGGGAGAAAGACTGGGTGGTGTCAGTTACTGTCAATCCTGACAACCTGAATCCAATTCCTAGAAACTACATGTTAGAAGAAAAGACCTAACTCCCACAAGTTGTCCTCTGAGGCCCACACCCCTGTCACACACACACACACACACACACACACACACACACACACACACACGCACGCACGCACACGCGCACACACACGCACACACACGCACACACACGCACACGTGTGCGCGCGTGCGCACACACGTATTCTGAATAGAGTAATAACAGTAAAAAAAATAAAATCTGAATAGAGATATGTCTTCCCCTTTGAAAAACACCAAGGTTTTCAAAACATTTATTTCAAATGCAGTGATTTTTTTAATTAATTAAATAAATTACTATATTTTTAATACTCAGAATATTGGGGTGCAAGATATGGGCACAGGGAAAAAATTCCTCAACAGAACACCAATGGCTTGTGCTGTAAAATCAAGAATTGACAAATGGGACCTCATAAAACTGCAAAG
>NC_034601.1:37481469-37509974 GCF_900095145.1 Mus pahari
CCCCTTGGTCTTGCAAACTTTATATGACCCAGCACAGGGGAAGGCCTGGGCCAAGTAGTGGGAGTGGGTGGGTAGGGGAGCAGGGGCGGGGGGATATAGGGAACTTTCGGGATAGCATTTGAAATGTAAATAAAGAAAATAAAGAAAATAAAAGAAATCAAGGTCATTGATATTGAACTTCTTTACCAAAGATAAAATCAGCAATAATACGTTCATGTCACTGTGAGAAAAAATGCAGCGATAAACACTAGGAAAAAGTTTAAATTTTGTCCAGCAACTTTAAGAAACATCTGGAGTTGAGAAAATGTAAAGGAAAAAGTAGGAAAACCTTTTTAAAACTGGAATCATTGGTAGTGGGATTCATTTCATTTGGTTATAATTGAGAATTGGGATATTTATTAAATACAAATGATGTTTACAATGGCAGATATTAGGCAGATACAGATGGATAGAATGTCGACAAAGTAAACTGGAGAAAGTTAATAAAATTTGTCTGAAGGACTCTAGTTCAGTAGCAAAGGAAAATAGGGATTTTTTTTACAGAGAAGAACTGGATAGAAGTTCAGAGTCATCTTGGGGTAACTGGTCTGGTATGTAGAGTTCTTTCCTCTCAGTGACAGAGAGAGCAACACCTGATGGTGACTAAGCCATGGCTTAAGACAGAAGGTCTCAGTAATTGTACTGTACTATTAATAACACATACTTTAAATGACAGAAAAGAGTGGGGGTGGGGGATAAAAAGGTTGCCACTACCAGAGCATTAGGTAAAGCAGGAAATACTTTCTTTGCACTCAAACAGAGAAGTGGGAAGGTACTGTTTTAAATTTTTAATTTAATTTATAACATTTATTGATTGGGGAGTCTCCCACACTATGAGATGACAACTTATTGGAATCAATTTCCTTACTTCTTCATATGGGTTCTAAAGAGCAAACTCAAGTCATACAGCTTGATAGCAAAGTGCCTTTATCCACTAAGTTATTTTGCTGGTCCTGTGAGATTCCAGTTTTAAAAAGACTGCCATACTGGATCAATGACTTGGTCACCCTAGACCCACCTGAAAAGCACACCATGGGAACCAAAGCAGAACAGCTCTGAAAAGTAGGGAAGGAACGGAGCAAGTCAGCAGGTGCTAGGCATTGGGAAGCTCCAGGGCTAGAAGCAACATTTTCCACTCTGCTTCTGAAGGTTCTCTTGTTAACAGGACCATGTAAACCATCACCCAGAGTGATTACCAGCGTTTTTAACCAACAGAGTAAAAGATAACCCCACTGTAAGGTGTGCATGGCACCTATGCCACAGCTTGTAAAATAGGGTGTAGGTGAAACCCAAGGGTCAAAATCAGGTCCAGAACCCAGGCTAGCAGTGACATTTACTCTGAGGCCCTAGACCTGTCTCTCCTTGTCACAGTTCTTTATTTGCCATCTGGTATCTATTTAGCAGGCCAGCCATGTCTTTCACTTGTTTTGCTCTTTCGATTTTTCTGTTTTTCCTGTCTGTTTTTTTTTTTTCTACTAGCCCTTTCGATAGGCTTTCCCAAAAGATAAGGTTTCTCTGGTTGGAGGGAAGGGGTCTCTGTACCTCAAATTTGTGAGTCTGGGATGCTGAGGTTGCTCCACCAACCTCTGACTGCCATTCTTTACATCATTCTCTTCTCGTGGTACCATCCTCCTGAGATGCCTCATTTCCCCTAATTGTCCTTCTTGTAGCTTCCCTCCTGTACCTTTCTATCACTCCATACTAGTCACTAGCCTTACTTAGCTTTCCTCCCTGCACTTACACATTCTAATATCTAGTCTAATATCTAGTGAGTAGACTATTATGACTGTTCCTTCTCTTCTTAAAATGATTCAGTTGAAAGAACAATTTCTCCTTAATTGCCTTTGATTGTATTTTTCACAAAGGGGAGTGCTGGGTACAACAAGCACATGGACGGAGCATTTAATAATTGAGGTATATCCTTAGCAAGGAGAAGAGAAGCATTATGTCAGGTAGGCCCAGTCCATCAGCAACTCTGAAAATATGTCCACTCAAATAATAAGGTTGATTTTTTTTAAATCTCACAAACAGCTTTCCCAATGGGAACATGCAAAGAAAAACCTAACTACAAGAAAATCAAAGTATCGATACTCTTAAAAACATTATTGATCCCATGGTTGTGTTGTCCAATGAGAATGAATTCAAGAAAACCCCAGACAAAGAATTCAAAAGAAAAATTGTTTTAAGTATGTTCAATGAAATCTAACAGGACATAACACATGAAAGAATACAAAGAGAACACATGAGTCAAATAAGGAAATCAATATGGAAGTATATAAAAGTAAACTTCAGGGGGGAATAGACTTACTGAGAAAAATAAGCTGAAATGGAAATGAAAAATTCAATAATTCCAATGAAGTTTTCTTGGAAAGCCTAACAGAGTGGATTAAGAAGAGGAACTCTTATTAGAGTTTGAAGACAAGGCAGACGAAATGGAACATTCAGATAATTACAAAGATAGTGAAGGAAAAGCTACAGACAGAATGCGAGATTTGAGGATGCAACTGAAGGATCAAACATGAACAACAGGCAGGCTTGGGACGATGTGTTTCAAACTATAAAAGATAAAATCAATAAGTTCAAATTATCATATTCTACCAAACTACCCATAACAATTGAAGAATTAAAAAAAATACTTTCTATGATAAATAGAAACTAGGAAAATTTGTGGCTACTAAAGAAGCCCTAAATTGATACTTAAAGACCTCTTTCACTTGGTCCTGTGAAGGTTCTATGCCCCAGTATAGGAGAATGCCAGGGCCAGGAAGCAGGAGTGGGTAGGTTGGGGATCAGTGGGAGGGGGGAAGTAACAGGGGATTTTGGGAGGGGAAACTAGGAAAGGGGATAACATTTGAATGTAAATAAAGAAAATATCTTTAAAAAAAAAAGAACTCTTTCAAAGCAAAATGAAAAGTGTTCACATCCATGAGGCTACAAGAAAAATAAAAAGTAATAAGAAACTGTGATAGGACAGTGGTTAATCAGGATTAATAAAACACCAAACTTTACCAAACCAACAAAATGACTGTAGTTCATATGCACCTTTCAGTAATAATGCTGAATGCACGTGGTCTTCATTCCCTAAACAAAAGAAATGCACTAGCAGTTGTTTGCTTAAAATAAGAATCCATCACTATGTTACTTCCAAAAAAATATGTATCTCACCATCAAAGACAATTAGAAAAATAGAACCTCAAGGGGAAAAAAAAAAAAGAAAGAGAGGAAAAACCCTGGAAAATAGTTCTAAGCTAATAGAATAATAAAGAAAACAGGGTTCACCATTCACATATGACAAAATAAGCTTCAAAACAAAATTAGTCTTAAATAACTCATATTGACTAAGGGAACAACCTAGCAAGAGGCTATTTCAGTTGTAAACAAACGTTCAATGAATGCTGGCACACATGAGTTCATAAAACAAAATTAGATGTAAAGACACATATTAATCCCAACAACTTTAATACCCCATTCTCATCAATAGATGGCTCATCATATCTATAGAGAAACATGAGTTAAATGACATCATAGATCAAACAGCTGAACATACATTTGTACAACATTTCATCTGAATGCTTAGAACAAACAGCATAAACAGTACATGGAACTTTCTGTAGTGAGGTTATACAGTAGAACACAAAGCCAAGCCTAATAAATATAAAGATCATGAAGCAAATTCTTGTATTTTATCTCTTAACAATGGGATATAACCTGGAGCACACAGCAAGAGAAACCACAGAACACCAACTCATGGACTGAACAATACACTATTCAATTTACAATTCATTCAAGAAATCAAGATTTTTAGTCCAATAATTCAATGAAACTGAAAATACAATGTATCAAACCTAAAGTGAACTGAAAGGAGCCCTGAGAAGAAACTTAGACCTACAGATGCCTGCATTCAAAAATCAGAGAAATCTGAAAAAATGACTTAATGGTGTACCTTGGGGCCTAGAACAAGAAGAACAGGAAAACTTAAAGTTGGTAAATAGAAAAGAACAATTAAGATCACAGCAGAAACTAATGAGATAGAAATCAAGAATAATTAATAAATAAACAAATATAAACAAATACCAATGAAACAAGAAATTTATTGTTTGAAAAGAAAAAGGAAAAAAGAAAAGAAAGGAGGAGAGGAGAGGAGAGGAGAGGAGAGGAGAGGAGAGGAGAGAAGAGAAGAGAAGAGAAGAGAAGAGAAGAGAAGAGAAGAGAAGAGAAGAGAAGAGAAGAGAAGAGAAGAAAAATTGGCAAGTTCTTATCCCAACTAATTCAAGAATAAGCAAAATCAAAGATGAAAGGCAGAAATTATATCAGATATCATTGATAAACTAACATTATAATATATCATATTATTAGAATAAGCTTTAAAGATGTGCATCACACTAACCTGGAAAATGTCTAGATACATGTAGCAAACAAAAATTAAACCATGAAAAGATAATAAACAACTAATGCTGAGCTTTAGAAGCAACACAACAAAGTTGTTATAAAAATCTTCCAACTCAAAGTCAGGCCCAGTTGATCCACTGCTGAATTCTGTCAGATCTTAGAGGAGCTGGTACCAACGTCTTTTGAACAACTCTATAAAATACACAGAATGGATGCTCCAAACTCACTTAATAAAGCCAATATTATCCTGACATGAATGACAAAAAAAAAGATATTCAAAAATTAAAATTATGAACCAATCTCTCTGGTTCAAATGGATATAAACATTCTCAATAAAATACTTCCAAATTGTATAGCTCATTGGGTAAAAGTACTTGCTGTATAAGCATAAGACCTTAAATTGAATATACAGAAACCAGGTACAGTAAGACATAATAATTCCAGGGCCCCCTTGGTCATATGGGGTCCAAAAAAGAATGTATAATACTTGAAAAACAGCTGCCTATCAATAAGCAGTGGCAAACAAAGAGACCCGATACCAAAGAATGTGAAAGACAAGAGTTGACACTTGAGGTTGTTATCTGATCTACACACACATACACAATCTGTATGCACACATCTGAACTCACATAGATAAACATGCACAATTCTTATTCACACACACACACACACACACACAGAGCAAAAATACCATTCCTTACAACTGAGTTGGTTTTATTATAAAGATGCAGAGGTGGTTCAACATGTGCAAATTAATGAATGTAATATATTACATGAGTGGACTCTCATGATATCATAAGATAATCACAGAAATCATATGATAAAAGACTTCGTGATAAAATGAAGCATCACTATATAAAAAAAATTCTGAAGAAACAAGAAATTCAAGGAACGTGTCCTAATACAATAAAGGTTATAAATGATAAACCTATAGCCAATATAGTACTAAATGGAAAAAACTGAAAGCATTTCAACTATAATCATAAATACAAAAAGGATGCCCAATATCTCTATTATTATTCGTTGTCATGCTTAGAAACTTAGCTAAAGCAATCTAACAAAAAAAGAAACTATAAGAAATACAATTATAAAAGGAAAAAGTCAAAGTAAACTTAATATGCAGATAATATGACTCAGTACATAAGAGACCCTGAGGAGTCACCCAGGAAACTCTTAGAGCTGATAAGTGCTTTTGGCAAGTGACAGGCACACCTAGGACTGACATACAAAAATCAGTAGCCATCCTATATACCAATGGCAAACATACTGAGAAAGAAATCATGAAAACGCTTTCACTCTCATTTCTCTGAGTGGAGCACAGGTGGCCCAGTAACTTTCCTCTTGGACTCCCTACCAAAAGCCTCACCATCTCAACTTTCTATACAAGCTGCATTTTTTTTTCTATTTTTCCACTGCTCAGCCTCTTACATCGGTCCCATACTTTAGCTATAGTGGACACTGTACAGTAAACATTGATCTAATATTAGAACAAAACCTTGGAGTAAAACTAACCAAGGAAGTAAAAATCCTCTACAGTGAAAACATTAAAACACCAAAAGTAAAAAAAATCAAAATGATCCTAGAAAGAAGGACCTCTCATCTTCACAGGTAAGAATTGCTATTGAGAAAATGGCCATCCTATTAAAATTAATCTACAGATTCAATACAATCATCATCAACATTCCAATGTCATTCACAGAAATAGAAAAAAATGAGTATATGTGAAAATCATACAGAAGCATAAAGAAAATCAAAAATAGTCAAAGTAATCTCAAGCAAAAGAAAAGCTTTAGAGTTCTCTCCATCCCTGACGCCACAGGAGCGAAAGCAGTGTGGTACTGAACAAAACAGTCATGCAGCTCAGCGAGACAGAACAAAGGACAGATAAAATGCCACAACGGGATCAACATCTGATTTTTGGTCAGGATGCAAATAAATAAATAAATAAATAAATAAAATAAAAACATAAACATACATTGGAAAAGATGTAACCTCTTCAACAAATGATACTACAGAAATTGGATATCCACATATAGAAGAGTAAAACTGTCTCTCTATTACTTACCTGGCAAATATTACCCCAAACAGATCAAATATCTTAATGTAAGACCAGAAACCGTCAAACTGCTGGGAGGCTAAGTGGAAAATCTTCATGACCCAAGCAAAGACAAGAACTTGCTGAATGGGATCTTGTTAGCTGAAGAAATAATATCAGCAACTGACAAATAGGATCTCATGATACTTAGAAGCTTCACAGAGACGGAAAGGGCCAACATAATGGGAGAAAAGACTGGCTAGCTTTTATACTAATCTGATGTTAATATATATACTATTCAAAGAACTCAACCCTAAACCAGTAAATAATAAAAACCAATCAATATGCATCCTCATTAGGTGGGCAGACAGCTCTCAAAAGATAAAATATAAGTGATCAATAAACATAAAAAATGTTCAATTTTGTTAACCATCAGAGAAATAGAAATCTAAACTGAGATTCTATTTTATCATAGTTAGAATGACAATCATTAAGAAAACAAATAACAACAAATGCTGGCCAGACTGGGAACAAAAAAGAACCCTGAAACACTGTTGGTAGAAATGTAACCTAGTTCAGCCATGTTGGAACTTAGCATGGAGGTTATTCAGAAATACTAAGAATGGGCCCTCAACCCCATACAATCAACTTTAGGCAGCTGAGGAAAGCTGTATATGAGAGAGGTGGTCTTCTGCAGGGAAGAGCACACCAATTGATTATCCAGTGCCAAATAAGCCTGAAAACATACACACAGTGNTGTTACATGGACTGAATAGGTTACATTTAGGAAATATATAGGTATATACAAAAATGCACATATGCATGCAATAAGAAGAGGACATGAATTTAAAGGACAGCATGGAGGGGTATATGAGGAACTTTAGAGGTAGGGTAGGTGAAGTAGAACTGTAAATTGTGGTCTTCAAACTAAAAAATTCTTAAGTAGTATAAAGCATTAAATTTAAATTGTAATCTCCAAAATAAAAATAAATATTATAAAATATGAAAAAAAAAAAAAAGAATATTGGGGTGCATCTGATTCTTTTTCCCTATTCTTGGTAACTATTCATTGTCTGTCTTTTACCCTAACTCTTTAAGTTCCAAGTTTTCTCCCTCTACTCAATTATATGTGTACATACATTTTAATATTGTATTTATTATTATCCTATATGTGTTTCTGTGATGTGTGCATGTGAGTATAGATGCAAACATGCCCCTGCACATGTGTGGAGGTCAGAGAACAACTTTCAGGAGTTGGTTTCCACTGTGGGTTCTGGGGATGAAACATAAGTTCTTAAGCTTGTGAAGCAATTGTTTTTACTCCCTGAGTCATCTCACCAGCATGTACAAACACATTTTTACTGATTACATTACTCAGTTAAAAGCTTCTGGCTTTTATACTGACAATTCTCTCTTGAAACCAACAAAATTTAGTTGCTTCCAATTCACAGAGCTGTTAATTTTGAACTTCACATTTGTAACCTTCAACTTTGTATTTCAAAAGTATATTCAAAGATTCCTGTCATATCAGAGTCTTGCTGTATAAAAATGTATGTTTTGCAAATATAAAGAAAATTGCCTGGCTGGTGAGATGGCTCAGCGGTTAAGAGCACCGACTGCTCTTCTGAAGGTCCTGAGTTCAAATCCCAGCAACCACATGGTGGCTCACAACCATCTTATAATGAGCTCTGACTCCCTCTTCTGGAGTGTCTAAAGACAGCTACAGTGTAATTACATATAATAAGTAAGTAAATCTTAAATAAATAAATAAATAAATAAATAAAATTAAAAAGAAAAAAGAAAATTGCCAAGACAAAGAGGAAGGTTTGGTCTTTTATACTCAATAGAGCCTAAGCTAAAGCCACTCATGATTACATCAATTATTCCATATTCCAAACTAAGTTCTAAGATATATTTGGTAATTCTATAATATGCTAGATGAACATAATAGTAACATAGTAAAATAACAAAGTACATGCCCCGTGATAGGCACTTTGCTGTGACACATTTATCATGTAATTACATTATCTTTCTTATATCATATATGAGTGAGGACATGCGTGCACATATTCACACACACACACACACACACACACACAAACACCATACATAGACACTATAATCAGCTCTATACAGCCACTAATCAATTTTCGTTTCCAAACTGCCTACTCTGGATAGTTGATATTTGACACAGTGTTTTGTGGCTAGCTTTCTTCACTTAGCACATTTTCATAGTCATTTGCTAACACCTATCAAAACTGAACTGCCTACGGCTAATAGTATTTCACTCTTGGAAAAATTCTACTTTATCTATGTGTGAGTTGCTTGTAGCTGGTATTTGAGGAAATTTGATGTCTCACTCTAGCCTTGCAGAACTTCCTATCAAGTAACAAGTTTAAAGGTTCTCTTCAGACTCCCCAGGACAACCCAGGAGAAAGACCCATTTTGTTTAGGTTTCTCAATTCTGTCATTGTATGTTTTACTTTTGTCTAGAAAAGGACATTAACTCTAGTTTCTAGACTTAGTTCAATAAAGCTACCCATATTAAAATCACTCCTTTACAGACCAGCATAAAAAAAATTCACAAAGTGTATGAAATTATAGTCATTGTCATGGTCACTAGTATTTTCTAAAAATACTAATTAGTTTTATGCTAAAACTCAGCTGGTCTATAATAATGCCAAAAAATGTTCACATTTTTTTCATGATCAAGTCTAATGATGCTTTCCTATTTAAATTTTGTAAAATTTGAAACTCCAAACCATGATCTGCACATTTTCCTACAAAACAAACGGTGCCAGTCTTCAAGCAATACTATAATTTCCTATACTTCCTAAGTCTATATGTGACATAAACTCTGGATATAAAATTTGAATGATATCATACACTGCATGATGACTAGAAATGTGCTAAATACATAGGCTCATACATATACATACATACATACATGTGACGAACACATACAAAGAATTGAGTAAGTACTCATCAAATGAGAAATGGAAGAACAGAAGGCAGAAACAGGAAAAGGCAGGAAGGCATAGCACATAGTTGAAATTAAACATTTAAGGAAACCCTGGAATGTAAAAATCAACCAACCAAACAAACAAAAAAAAAAACCTGGTACATACTAAGGTATAATATGTGCTAACATGAGGTCTAGGGAAACTATGATGCATTGCTTACTGCAAGGCTACCAATAATGAGAGAAGATGGGGTACCACATTTAACGAGATGAATAAGAAAGTCATTGCCAAGTGGTTAAAAGAAATATCTAAAGAACGTCAACTCCTATAACATGATAGTAAAGCATGGCATTATAAACTAAAATTCCAAAAGACTAACAAGAAATCTCCAACAGCCATCATCTTCAGTCCTAAGAAAGTTCTCATGATTAAGTGCAGCCTATATGAGAAAAAGGCCCAATGGTAAAGGGGCCTGGAAAGCTGAAGACAATAGTTTAAACCATGGGACTCTGGAATAGATAATGTGAGACATTAGGCATGGCAGAAGAACATTTCCCTCAAAGCATTGAATGTGTACAGCCTGTTAGGCAGTGTTGTCCTCATCAACTAACCTTCATGTGGAGTTCAAAGTGGAAATATAAACCAAGGAGATAATATGGAAAAGTGCTATGTTGACTTCCAATGGCATTCATGACTTAAGGTCTCTTCTCTATCTAAAATCAATGATGCTTTGTTGGTATACTCCAAAGTGGCAGTCCAGGAGGGAGGTCTGGTGGTGGCTGGAGGCACTGTGGTGGAGGAAACAAACAGTCACCTCCAAATTTTCTTGTAGCAATTGTGTGGCAAGTTAATTGTGGAAGTTGCACTTTGGAGATGTACTCCGACCATGAAGGACTGAGACCACCTGAAGAACCGGTCATCAATAGCAAGTGGCCTCCAGAAGAGCACCCAGTGTGAACCCCAGTTTCCACAGACAGACATAGATGTGGAGAACCAGTAAGACACTGCAAAAGGACATCAGGCAGGAAGTGTGCTATGCAGTTGTGCTGGGAGAAGAAATACCACCTCTTCAAATCTAAAACCATCAAAATGGAACTTTACCCACAGAGTAAGGCAATTCCACCAGTCACCTTTGAATGGGGATTATTTATTTTACTATCGGGCTTTTTATAAGTCAACTTTTTGAGGGTCACATAGTTGTAAAATAGCCTCATAAAATAACTCAGATCGCAAAATTTTAGTCACATACAAATGTTCCTTACAAAACAATAAGCAAGATATTAGGGTCTTTCTAATTCTTATATCCCATTGATTTCCACTCTCAATGAACAGAAAGGAGAAATAAAAACCAGGGTAAGAGGGGCAATAAATGTAGAAGTCTAGAAACACAGAAACGTATACACAAGCATTGTAGTTTCATGACTAATAACCTCCTTGTCTCACGTTCCAGAATCGTATACTTATTATTAATAGATACCATGCCAGTTTCAACAGAGAGAAGAAAAAACATAAATCACAAAAGACTCTGAATGCATTCTACCCGTGGATAAAAGACAAAGCCTTCACCACACATTCACCAAATGCCAACGAAATTGCATGATCCTTGGTGGAAGTAAAATTTGTACTTGGTTAGACTGACAAGGGTAATTAATGCTCCTTTAGAAAAGCCAGGGTCCCAGTCACTGTGTGTCACATGAAAGAAATGCCCCCCATCTACTCCTCCCTCATCTGTGGTTAATATTGAGTTATGAATCAAACAGTGACAGCACAACGGAGACAGGAAGTAGGGCTAAGCTAACCTTGGAACACAGTGCACCCAGCCAGGACTGCAGAAAGCAGCACATTCATCTTCCCAGAACAGAGCAAAGTGGGCCTTTTTTAATGTCGCATCATCCAAGAGAGGGATATACAGGTCTCTTTGGAGGCTGATGGTTACATTAGCATCTTTGTGCTATTTAGCAATGTGCATCTCTTCGCCTTCATACCCTCATATTTTTTTTTTCAAACTCTTATCAGAACAAAACATTTAGAAGCAAGCCACACCACATGGGGCCTTCCTGAAAGAAATGATGATATGGATTTCATACAAAAATATTAAACATCTTAAAATTTGTTAATATTTACTGAGTAACTTCCTCTGGGTCTAATACATTACATTATTATCTCATTTAATCCACTGAACAAGGTCATATGTAAGGCTCTGCTATTATATCTTTCTATGGTTTTACGGTTTTAAAATTTTTATTTATGTGTATGTTTGGATAAGTGCCACATGTGTGCGAGTGCCCAAAGCACAGAAGAGAGCGTTGGATTCATTTCAAGCAGTTGTGAGTCCCCTGACATAGGTGCTGTGAACTGAACTCTGGCCTTCTGCAAGAGCAAAAGATGTTTTTAACTGCTGATCCATCTCTCCAACCCTATATGCCTGTAATATAGGTAAATTAATTATTTGGCCTGAAGTTTTGTAGTTTAAAAGTACCAAAGTCAGGACTTAACACCAGGCCTGGTTAATATCAACTCCTCATTGTTAAACATGTGTGTCTATCACTTCAATTCAACAATGCTCCTTTTTTTTTTTTTATCATACTCATGAACTGTATTAGTCAGGGTTGTCTAGAGTATCAGAATTTACAGAATGAATGTGTGTGTGTGTGTGTGTGTGTGTGTGTGTGTGTGTGTGTGTGTGAAGAGAATTTGTTATTATGGCTTACAGCCTGTGGCCCAGCTAATCTAACAATGGCTGGCTATGACCAGGGAAGTACAAGAGTCCAGTACTTGTTCAGTTCATGAGGTTGGATATTTCTGTTGGTCTTTCATAGACACACAGGAATCCTGAAGAAATAGGCTCTAATGCCAGTAAAGGAATGGGCTTGCTAGCAAGATAAAAGAAGCAGGTGAAGACAAAGAGCATAAGCCTTCTCCTTCCATGCCCTTATATAGTCTTTCTGCAGAAGGCATGGCCCAGATTACAGATGTGTCTTCCCACCTCAAGATCCCGATTATAAGTGTATCTTTCTATTTTAAATTTAGCAAGCATCTCTCACTGGTGTGCCCTCCATATTTGGATTTCAGTTAATTCCAGATGTAGTTAAGTTGACAACCAAAAATTTGTATCACATGAACTAAAGAGTCCTTTCGCTTCTTTCAGACAGAAAAGTAAGAGAATACTTTCCAGGCTCCAATAAGGAAAGATGCAGAGACAATGAGTCCAGGGATAAAAATGACCTGCAGATAGTACAGACAGAACGAATACTTGTGCTAACTGCCACTTTTCTTACCAAAATCTATCTGGAAAGCAGGGTTTTCCTTGGGAAAAATGAATACAGTGAGATCTGAGAGTTCTTTGCCCTTGGCCCACATCTATTGAACTAGAGTTACATCAAGCCAGTGATTAGAATGTCTCTCTACAAAAAAACCCTGGTTCCTCCTCCATGGTAAGCCTTGCTAATCAATGAAATCAGATATTTACTATATAAATTTTCAATCTCCTTCAGGCCACACTGCTTGTGAAAAAGGATGACTTGATTTTCAAGAAGGTTGCTTATTTAACTTGTACTTGAAATCATTACTACTTTTTGATTTATTTTATAATATAATCTTTATCTTCACTAGATCCCGGGACAAGTGGATGTCTGTTTAGGCAGAAAGAGAGATTCATGCACTAAAATGATAAAACAGTAAAAAGAGAAATGGGTCAGCAAAGACAGTCTCTCTGAATCCTAGTCACATGATCAGATGTTTTATGGTTCAACACCTATACCAAAATGGGTGGATGATGTTGAGACAGGAAGCTGACACAGGGGTTTAGCAAGGACATTAAAGCATATGTTTACCATGTGTAGAAGAAATCTTTGCTCTCACAGTGCAATGTTATCGCTATCTTTGTGCACATCTGAAATACAGAAGACTTTAGCAACACACCATGCCCAAAGGCAATTTTATGTTGAAGCACTCATTACTGTTTCTTTAGATGCTATAAAGTGAAAGCACTGGATTCCTGTTAATTTTGTGTCTTGTTTACCAAAACAATAAAGCATATATGCCACATCAGCCCACTAAAAAAGCACAGCTGTGAGCAAACAGAGCCACCACTGGCCCATTAGACTGTCCACGGCATAAAAAGCAATATAGAAAACACCATCTATCATTGTCCTCTACAGCCCACTCTGCCACCAACTTCACTCCCAGCCAACCATGCCCAATGTGCCTGATGTTTTGTTTATCGTAAAAAGAATAGAAGATGTAACCAAAATATGTGTGCAGTTGTCTCTGTTGATTGAGGTTGTTCCCGTGCATTGTTGCCCCCCTAAGGATTCCCCCAGGCATAACTTGTCACAGGCTCTGCATCATTTCTTCTCTATTGCTCAGTCTCTCTTTTCCCTTGTGCTTACACAGCAACAAAATTAAAAAATAATTATAACAAATGGCTCCATTTTGTTTGTGCTTCAAAGAGCATTCCAAAACAAAGCCACAGAGAAATAATGCTAAGATGATTCCACAGATCACTGGGAAAACTGAGGACTCCTAACTAAGAAAAAAATAAATAAATAACCCAACTAGCACAATGAATAAATATGAATAAATATTCATTAGCATATCCACAGGTATACTAATGCTGATTTTTTGTTATTTTTCAGAGCAGTGGCAACTTCAAAAAGAAATAAAGGCATTTTTAAATTAGCTATTTTCTTTATTTACATTTCAAATGTTATCCCCTTTCCTGGTTTCCCCTCCAAAAACCCCCTATCCCACCCCTACTCCAACCCCCCACCCCACCCCAACTCACCAACCCACCCACTCCCACTTCCTGGCCCTGGCATTCTCCTACACTAGGGCATCAAGCTTTCACAGGACCAAGGGCCTCTCCTCCCATTGATGACCAGCAAGGCCATCCTCTGCTACATATGCAGCTGGAGCCATGGGCCCCTCCATGTGTACTCTTAGTTGGTTTAGTCCCTAGGAGCTCTAAGGGTACTGGTTGGTTCATATTGTTGTTCCTCCTTTGGGGTTGCAAACCCCTTCACCTCCTTGGATCCTTTCTTTAGCTCCTCCATTAGGGACCCTGTGCTCAGTCCAATGGTTGGCTGAGAGCCTCCACCTCTGCATTTGTCAGGCACTGGCAGAGACTCAGGAGACAGCTGTATCAGGCTCCTGTAAGCAAGCACTTGTTGGCTTCATCAGGTGTGTCAGGGTTTAGTAAGGACACATGCTTCACTATATTCATAGCAGCCTTATTTATAAAAGCCAGAGGCTGGAAAGAACCCAGATGTCCTTCAACAGAGGAATGGATACAGAAAAGGTGGTACATTTACACAATGGAGTACTACTCAGCTATTAAAAACAATGACTTCATGAAATTCTTAGGCAAATGGATGGAACTAGAAAATATCATCCTGAGTGAGGTAACCCAACCACAAAAGAACACACATGGTCTGCACTCACTGATAAGTGGATATTAGTCCAGAAGCTCGAAATAGCCAAGATACAATCCACAGACCACATGAAACTCAAGAAGAAGGAAGACCTAAGTATGAATAGTTTGGACCTTCTTAGAAGGAGGAACAAAATACCCATGGGAGGAGATACAGAGAGAAAGTGTGGAGCAGAGACTGTAGGAAAGGGCATCCAGAGACTGCCCCACCTGTGGATCCATCCCACATTAAAAAAAAGTCATTTTTTTAAATTGAGGGAAAAGGTACAGGGAGAGAAATCAAATGACCACAACCTTTTCTAGAATGTAATACATTCAATTTGAACTTCCCCATGTTCATCTAGAGGAACAGGTTTTCCTTGACTGACTCAAATGGTAATGGTGTGCATCAAGAGAGATTATGCATAACCTAAGTACTATGTATATGTTACACTATACATAAAATAGCTACATTATAAAACAAAGACATATTCTGGGATTTTGGTGATACCCAAGTGGGTACCATAGTTGGAATTAGTTTGTCTCACTTTGTAGAATAAACAATAGCAGTGGGACTGAAAGAAATGTTTAAGTGACCACCAAGTATTGTCCTTTGTGGTCAGCTGTGTGCACCAACAGTGTGTCTCAGCACTCCACCACAGTCCTGCAGTAAATGTGACTGCTGTGCATGCCGCTGCAAAAGTATAACAAATGTAATTTTCAGTGTTGAATCTGAATGGCAGGATCTGTAATGTCAGATCCAATTGTGTCTAAGAGCTAAATCGTGGTGACAGAAAGTGTGTGGCACTGACACACACAGTTAGCACATGGTGTCAAAGCCTTTCTTAAAGTGTCTCCCATTGCCCTAAGCCTTCCGGCTCATCTCCCAAGAGGGGTACAGTATTTCCCGTAAACCTGCAGATTTTCAAAGTGGAAATAAGAAATTTTGGAAACGTTTTAACATTAATGAATGTAAATAAAACCATGTAGGTTGTGGCTAAATATTATTCAAATTATATGTAAATATATACATTTAAAGAAAACAGAAAATTCTAAATGCAAAATTTTGAGAATTTTTATATAAATAGTAAAATGTCAATTACTCCATTCTACATGGCTGATGTTTTGTATGCTAGCTACACAGTTATTAATACACATCCACATTATATCATTCTGCCTTAGTGTTGGCACAATTTTTAATTGGAGTAGTTGCGTAGGTAACAGTGATTCCTATGGCCCTAATAGCTACACAGCAGACACAAGAATCTATCATTTCTCATATACTACTACTTGGAACTTCTGATAGTAGTACCCAGATGTCAGCATGGGAGAAAGGAGCCTGGTGGATGAAAATACCCAAAGCAACAAGCTCTAAAAACTGCATGTACCTCACTATATACATGACTAGGTAATGGCCCAGCAATAGCCTCTGTGTAGGGTAAGGATGATCATAATCCCCAGAGAACAACAATACACATACTCATTGTAAGGGTGCTAAGTACCAGGGCTCTTGCTTTTCTAATCCTTCTACTCCATATTACACAGTTCTTCATATAGATTACTTTGCATTACAGGACCTGAGACGTTTATATTCTCACCATTTTAGGGGTTATTTCAGAGTGCACCAGCATGGCTATAATCTACGACACATTTGGAGAAGGAAGTTCTGTTGTTATGATAGAACCCTCTTAGTATGGACCAAAATAAAATTGATTTTAACTGATTCTCAAGAGGCAGTGATAGATAGAAATATTTAATTACAATAAACCATAAAATGACACAATGTAACCATGAAACAATTGCTATGATAGAACAGAAAAGAAAATGGTTCTCACAGAGAGAATTTCAGGCTAGAAGATAAACGTCAGGATCAAAAGGAAAGTCATGCAGAAGTTTTACAAATAATAGCAATCAGAAAGCAAAATATAAAAAGTTCCCAAACAGAGACATTTAGTACATATAAAATGTTTGAATCTCAGTTAAAAAAAAAAAAAAAAAGACCACATGTTCTGGGACTTATTATAAACACTGAGTCATTGAGCCAAGAGTCATCGGGCCTGAGTTTGGCGTCAGGTGACATGAGTCTCTTACTCCAGACTATTTTGTGCATTTCCTTCTCCACGGGGACAACTTTTGGTGGTGCTTTATTTACATGTTAGTTTCAGATGACACAGATCCAAGCAGACACCATCACGGCGTTTCAGAACAAGCCACACTGAGTCACCACCAGCAAAGGAGGACCAATAATGATGCACTGGGTGCCAAGTTAAGCAGGAAGTGTGTGGGCACAGGTGTATGGGAAAGAATCCCAGCACTGTGAATAAACAGCTAGGAAGGACAGCAAATTCTCTGAGAAGACCGAGACAGAGGGTAAGGCATGCAACTCAATGGACAAGAGCAAAAGAAAAAAAGAAAATAAAGAAAAAAAAGTAAGAGTATTCATGTGGTGACAAGATAGAGCAGGAGGAGAAAGAAAAACAAGAAGTAGATGTTGATAGATTCTCAAAACAGAGGAGGCAGAAGGAGAGACAAAGATTCCCAGTGGACCACAAGCTCTGGTTGTCTCTGAGTGTCTTAAGACTGTCCATGTAGCATGTTTAATGGAACTCCATATGCAAGAATCTCATTTCTTGTTTTAGTACAACAACAATAGCAACAACAAAATAACTTATTGAGATTAGCCTAATTTTTAAAAAATAATCCTGTGACTTCATGGCACAGAAGTCAGTAGGTAAGGGAAATAAATGTTTAGCTAATTCCTTAAAGGTGTTTCTAGCTACCAAGGATAAAGATGCCTTGGTTATACGGCTGTGATCAAGCAACAACTTCTTTAGCATGACCAGCACTTGGCAGGTGATATCTATGGTCATATTTATCTGAGGACTCTGTTCTTTCTTATTCCAGTTTAGCTTGCCAAGACAAAGAAGAAGGCAACAGCAGCAGTAGCAAAGACTCACAGGAGCAGCTGTAATGTCATGGTCACATTTGATCGTCTTGCCACAGGAGAGGTAGGCAGAGAAGAATTGTTTCCTTATTACCAGGAACTCTATTTAAAATCTGTGGTGCGAGACAACTTTTCCCTTCATCTCTTTGTACGTTCTGTGACCATAGTCTCTTTCTAACCCTTATCAGAAGTCTGTTTTCTCCAAATACATAAAAATATACATCTTACAATTATAGACACCTGTCCATAAAGACAATCCAGCCCGATATCCTTTCACATTGGTCCCTCATTTAAAAGGTAAAAGAATATGTCCATAAAAATGACAGACATCATATTCCTTCATTCGGTCATGACAGTCATTACATTTACAATGGTATGCACCTTATTTTTTCTCCTTGGTGAACAGTTCCAAACTACAGAGATGTTAGGAACTGAACCAGAAACTAGGTAGGTCAACCATTTCCAGGAGTCTGCTGAAAGTCATATCCTGGGATAAAGCCAAGAGTAAATGCCAATCAAATGAAACCAAAGCCCCTTGGAAAATCAGAAATGACGTACAAAGATACAGGAGACAGGAAATTCTAATTCTAGGGACAGCACTTCCTCTCTGACAGAGAGATGTGGAGTCTCTGTGGAGAGCTAATTGTCTTCATCTGTACACATAGATGAAGCTCCAGGAGCAAGGCCAGGTGGCCATGAATTCTTGGCCAGCAACTCTCTAGCCATTGCTTGAATATTTTCAGTGTCCCCCACACTTAAACTTCACCATTGCTGGACAGCGCCAGTGACTCTAAAGCTGTTCTCAAGAGCTGAGCCAGGAACATTTGTCTTCTCTTTACTCCATATCTCTGAGCGTCACACTTCCCTTTACATCAGCAAAGCTTACTCATACATCCTGTTGTTCCTCCTCCAGTCCAAGCCTTTGCATTATTTTTATGAGATTTTTCCCACCTGCCCAGACAATCAGATTCCAACTACACTCCCCAATTTTCTTCTCATCTAAATTATTCACAATTGTATTCAGAATTGTGTATGTTTTCTAAGTGTTCCAATGCTTTCAGCCATGCAGTGGCCTTTCTTTTGGAGTGGTTGTTGTGAAAGCTGAAATGGCATTCAGTCATAGTAAAAAGGTACATCCTACATCCTGAAGTGCAGTGAGGGTATGAATCAACAGCCAAACATATACTGCAATAGACTTCCCTGTCTGGGTTGCCTTCAGATCACCACTGCATAGAAGAAGATTCAATAATGGCACAGGAATAATGAATGTGGAAAAACATCCACTCACTGGCTAAGTTCTGCTAACTTATCTTGGTCCTTCAAGATAAGTTGAGACAAATTTTGCTTGAAGAAAATTTTAAATCTCAGTGAGTCATAACTATTTGGGTGGATTTAGAATGGCTGAGCTCACAAATGTCAAATTCACAAATGTTAAAGGCCTGCAGCAGATGTGAACTGAAGTCAGGCAGGAAATGAGTAACTCCAGATGGACGCAAACAATAGCGAGCGGTGAAGGTTATGTTTAATTGGGAAGGAATAATATAACCACAGCAAACATTAATATAGCAGATACTTTGTATAGCATGGCTTGAAAGGCTTTATGTGTATGAACCTGTTTGCCCTACAAAGTATCCCATAACTCCTCATTCCTACTTGAATGTAATTCCTCATTACATGTTCCAAGGAGGAACTCCTAATAAACATGTAATCATTTCTTCCAAGGATGACTTATAAAGTACTTGTAAGACTTGTTGATTTTTACAGATAGTCTGTTTTGATATGAACATGGAATGTAGTACAGAGGCACAGAGAGAAGGAAAAATAAGAGATTCTGTTTCGGCCCTTATAGGACACAGATTCAAGCCAAGTTTTCTTACCCAATGACTAACTATTGGGGTTCAGAAACATATTCTGTGCTTATCTGGGAATACCTTGAAGCAGTTTTATGTATGTACTTGTAGTCTTTCTTTCCTTGTTTCTTCTCTAAAGAAACAGAGCCCCTTCTCTAAAATTCACTTAGTCTCAGCTGTAAAACCAGCAAAGAGAATAGTTTACCTGATGCTAAGGATGTAGAGTGAGCAGCAGTGCCAGTAAATACAAAACTGAAAGAAGCCAAAGGCCTATGTAGCTAGCTTTGCTGCAAATGCCAATAAGAGATGAGTTATAGGAGATGCAAATAATACTTATCACAAATATCTTAAAATATGTTGTATTTAACATGTTTCTTCAATGTCTGTGCCTACACCTCAGTTCTGACTCTCATCTTATCCAACTCGGTCCCTTCCATTAACTTCATACCCATTTTCCAGATTCGATGTTTCATCCCCTTCTTCTAATATGCACATCACTCTTTGGTATGAAATGCAAAAACAAAAAAAAAACAAAAACAAACAAAAGACAAACAACAACAACAACAAAACCCTAGCTGATGACCAAGTCAGTCTTTAGCATCATTCTCCTGATAAAATATTTGAAGTCTATGAAAAAATATTATTCCAGCACTAAAAACAATTAAGAATGCCAAAAGTACAGACCCATATCTCATAAACCCAGATGCAAATGTCATTCTTTTGAACATTAGTAAACTGAGCCCAACAAAATATAAACGTATGATTATATAACACAAAAACTAAAGGTTGTTACAACATGAAAATCACTCAACAGGACATATTAATGGAATAAAAAGTTTAAAACATATGATCATCTCAACAAACAGATAATATGTATATAACAAAATTCAACATCCTTTTATGATCTTGCATAGAACTGGCATAGAAGAAAAAAAATGCTCACTCTGAGAAAGGACATCTATGAAATATGATCAGCTCTACATCATGCCGAGAGACTTTCCATACCTTCGCAAATAAGGCAAGCCTATATACTTTCATGAATAAGGCTGCACACTTGTCTTATGCTTTCTAGTCAGCATTGAATTGGATGTTTTAGCCAGGGAAACTAAACAAGAAAAAACAGTAATGCCTCTAGATTGGAAAGAAAGATGTAAATCTAGGTAATCAAATGAAATGATATCACATATAGAAAACCCCAAGGAAGCCATTTAAAACAATGAACTATTAGAACTAATAAATAAATGTTTTTGAATGTTACATCCTGGTAATCAAATTTTAAATACTATCCTATATGGTGGCATGAAAAATGGAAGACAGAGAGGAGAGGTGTCTGCCCCGGAGGGTTCTCAGTGCCTGAGCTCATAAGAGAGCCATCTTTGCTCCGGTGCATTGCCGGGGAGAGGGCAGACTGCAGGGACAGACTCCCTTTCTGGCTCCAGACATCTGGCACCTTTCCCACCAGAGGAGAGGTGTCTGCCCAGAAGGCTCTCACTGCCTGAGCTGGTAAGGGAGCCATTTTTGTTCCGGTTCACCTAGGCTCCAGTCTGCACTGGTGAGAGTGTGGACCACAGAAGCTACACAGATTCGGGACAGGCAGAAGCAAACTAGCTTCTGGGATGGACCCTGTTTCGGGCTTCACACATTTAGGCACCTTCCTCACCAGAGGAAAGGTGGCCACCTGTGAGGGCTCTGTCTGCCAGAGCAGGTAATAGAGTCATATTGTGTCCAGGGTCCCTCGATGTCTAGTCTGTACAGGTGAGTATGTAAACTGCAGAGGCAACACATCTTCTGGGACAGGCCCCGTTTTGGGCCTACATCTTCAGCTAGGAGGCAGATCTGAACGCCAGGCCTCTGTGCACTTTCCCTGCTAGAGGAGAGCTTGCCTGCAGAGAGTAATCTGACCACTGAGACTCAGGAGAGAGCTGGAACCCCAGGACTGCTGACAGAGGCTAAAAGAATCACAGGATGAACAAGCTCCAACCAGAGACAACTATAACAATTAACTACAGAGATCACCAGATGGCGAAAGGCAAACATAGGAATCTTACTAACAGAAACCAAGACCACTCACCATCATCAGAACATAGCACTCCCACCTCAGTCAGTCCTGGATACCCCAACACACCCNAAAAGCNAGAATCAGATTTAAAAGCATACCTCATGATGCTGGTAGAGGACTTTAAGAAGGGCATTAATAACTCACTTAAAGAAATGCAGGAGAACGCTGCTAAAGAGGTACAAGTCCTTAAAGAAAAACAGGAGAATACTTCTAAAGAGGTAAAAGTCCTTAAAGAGAGAGAGGAGAACAGAAACAAACAGGTGATGGAATTCAACAAAACCATCCAAGACCTAAAAAGGGAAATAGAAGCAATAAAGAAAACCCAAAATGTGACAACTCTGGAGATAGAAAACCTAGGAAAGACATCAGGAACCATAGATGTGAGCTTCACCAATAGAATACAAGAGATAGAAGAGAGAACCTCAGGTGCAGAAGATTCCATAGAGAACGTGGGCACAACAATCAAAGAAAATGCAAAATGCAAAAAGATCCTAACTCAAAACATCCAGTAAATCCAGGACACAATGAGAAGACCAAACCTTCGGATAATAGGAGTAGGTGTGAATGAAGATTTTCAACTTAAAGGGCCAGCAAATATCTTCAACAAAATTATAGAAGAAAACTTCCCGAACCTAAAGAAAGAGATGCCCATGAACATAAAAGAAGCCTACAGAACTCCAAATAGACTGGACCAGAAAAGAAATTCCTCCAGACACATAATACTTAAAGATAGAATATTAAAAGAAGCAAGGGAAAAGGATCATGTAACATATAAAGGCAGGCCTATTAGAATTACACCAGATTTCTCACCAGAGACTATGAAAGCCAGAAGATCCTGGACAGATGTGATACAGACCCTAAGAGAACACAAATGTTAGCCCAGACTACTATACCCAGCAAAACTCTCAATTACCAATAATGGAGAAACCAAAGTATTCCATGATAAAACCAAATTCACACAATATCTATCCACGAATCCATCCCTTCAAAGGATAATAAAGGAAAAACATCAACACAAGTCCTCAATGGATGGTATTAGAATAAATGGAAGTTTTACATACCAGAGAAAAAAGCTATATAACTCTACCTCAATCCATATGTAAAAGTCAAGTCAAAACAAAACAAAAGATTTAACATAAAATCCAAAACTATCCATAGAAGGCAGTATAAAAGTAAATCTTTGGTCTTAATTAGACAATGAGCCCTAAGATATGACATCTAAAGAATAAATGATGAAAGGAAAATAATAAATTGGACTTTATCAACATTAAAATTTTTTCTTCTTTAAAGGAAAAATAAGCAGAAATTGCTCACAGATCTACATATGCTTACAAATCTACATATTAATAGGAGACTTTTTTACATAATAAAGTTTGTCTACAAGTATATAATTACAATATATCAACCCAAATTTTATATGATTTATTATTATGGACTTAGTTATGAACCTCCCAGATGTATATACCAAAACCTTAATCTCCAACATGCCTGCCAGAAATAAGAGATAATAGATATAAATAAGTTTAAATGAGGTCAAAGGGAGGTCCTAACCTAATATAACTAGTGTTTTTATAAAAAGTTTCAGAATGTATGCAAAGAGGACAAGCCACATAAGGACACAGAGCAAAGGTGATTGTCTACAAGCAAAAGAGGGAGGAGCAGGAGAAGCCAGACTTTCAATACTTGCCTCAGACTTCCAGATACTGGAAATGCAAGAAAATGCATCTATGTGAGTTAAAGCCACATAGTTTGATACACATGTATTGATAAACAAATGACCAACAAGCACTTAGGCAACTGGAGAGGAATGGTTATCAGGAAAATGCAAGTCAAAAATCATAGCAAAGAACAATGCACATCCACAAGAGTGGTCAAAATGGAAAATACAGACAATAGCAAGTGTTGTCAAGTGGAGGGAGAAACTGGAATGTTCATATGCTGCTGGTGGGCATATAAAAGGATGCAGCCACGTTGGAAAATAGTTCCTCAAAATAATAAACATCCTCATGACACAGCAATTCTGCAAACAAGCATAAACCCAAGAGAATAACACTGGAATACATGTAGCAGCATTACTCATATTAGCCAAGGAGGAGGCGAAACCTAAATGACCAGTAACTAAAAACCAATTAAGAAAATACAGCATACAATGTCATTCAGCTACAAAGAGGAACGCAACATGAAAACATGTTATGACATGAATGAAATTTAGAAATACTCTGATTGAAAGAAGCTGGTCATACATAACCACATATTCCTAGTTACTGTTTACCTAAAAGGTCCAACAGGCAAGTCCACATGGATATGTGAGGACTAGCGGTTGCTAGGGGCCAAGGAGACAGAGTGAATGATGGCTACTGATGAGTATACAGTATCTCTGAGAAATAATCAAAGTATTCTGAAATTGGGTTGTGATGACCATTCCAGAACTCTGTGAACACATAAATGGCTACTGAATTGTGATCTAAAAGGTGGATTTACAGTATAGGAATAATCAATAAATCTCAGGGAAGCTATTACATGTGTGTATGCATGTGCATGTGTGTCCATGTACATAGGTGTGTGTGTGTGTGTGTGTGTGATGCTTGTGTTCATCTGGATATGTCCACATGTCCATGCAACTGTGTGCTTATAGAGGCCAGAGGTCCATGTTGGGTGTCTTCCTCATGCACTCCCACACTGATTCTATTTGTTTGTTTGTTTGTTTGTTTGTTTGTATGAAAGTGTCTCTCACTTATCTGGAAAGCAGCAACTCAGCTTTTTTGGATGGCCAGTGAGGTCAGAAATCCTCTGACTGCCCACATTACCTGCAGTGCTTTGGTTACAGACATGCACCACTGCACCTGTTTTTTTACATGGATGCTGGGGAATCAAAGTCAGGTCCTTGTGTCCTCAGCAAGAACCTTCTCGACTGGGTCATCTTCCCAGCCTGGCTGCTACCTTCTGAGTATGTTTTAGCATCCCCTTTGCCCACAGCATCATTTCTAAGTTCCTTAGTTGGCCCTCTCTAGCCTAGCCTTTCCTGTTTCTCCTTCTCCTTACATATCCTCATATATTTTGTCATCATAGGTCTTTCCTTCTGTGCCTTCCAGAAAACCCATAATTGTCCTGTCACACTCAGTGTAAGAGTCACTTTCCCCAAACAAAACAAAACAAAGTCAGGCATGGTTTTGCATAGCTTTAATCCCAGCATTCAAGAGATGGAGACAGGCAGATCTCTGAGTTCAGGGTCAGCCTGCTTTACAAACTGTGTTCCAGAACAACCAGAATTATGTAGAGAAACACTGTCTCAGGATGGTGGGAGGGGGTACTTCCCGTGTAGTCTTCTACTTACCAGACAATCATGCTCAAATCTCTGCTCCTACATGTAGCATATTTTCCATTTTTCCCTGCATTCAAGGTTTTCTAAGATCTGAGGAAACATTTTCTCTGGAGCAAAAAATAAGCATTATTCAAATTATCTCTTTAAAGTCCACCACTTAACAATGAAATTAAATGCCGTGATATTTGGTAGTTGTTTATAGAGAGCCGCAAATAGCTAGTGTCATTTTTCAGTGTCTTATCTCCACAATGAGAAAAGAAAGGGAAGGCTTCGGTGGAGACACGAGAAATTTGTCAGAGGCTGAGTCATTTTATGGAGTTATCAGAAATTCTCGAGAAAGTGCACACGCCATTGAGCAGAGATAATCACAGGAGAACCGAAAAGTGTTGGAAGAGGAACATACAAGAACTTAGCAAATAATCTAGATTTTCAAAAGATTTTTTTTTAAAATCCCTATGTTGTTTTTTTGCAGATTCTGCTTTATCATACTGGTCATGGGTTTGTTGCTGACTGTATTTCATCTGTATTTCATTAGTGTTTTGAGGGGAAAATGGACAGTGCTGTGTTGGTTAGCTTTCCGCCTATTTGATCTAAGTCAGAGTTAGCTAAGAAGAGGGGATAGCAATAGAGAACATGCTTCATTAGATAGGTCCTTAGGCAAGACTGAGGGCCATGTTCTTGATTAATGAATGATGTGGGAAGGCCTATCCCCTATGAGTACTGTTATCTCTGGGCAGCAGGTCTTGGGCTGTATAAGAAAGCAGGATGAGCAAGCCATGGGAGCAAGCCAGTAAGAAGCATCCCTCCATGGATTATGCTTCAGTTTCTATTTCCAGGTTCCTTCCCTATTTGGGTTCTTCACTCTACTTTTATTAATTTAATGTAAGCTGTTGCCCTATTTAGGCAAATGATGAGAGATTGGCTTACATTAAATGAACGCCTTCCAGGGTTTTTTGTTTTGTTTTGTTTTGTTTAAAAAAAAAAAAAACAACTTTTGTAAGTGCCTGGATATGTTGGAAATAAAACAATATTGATTAATTTTCTAGGAGCAGCCAAGCCTTAAAAGGTGATTAAACTAATTTTTCTTGTTTGTTGAAATGAGGCATTCACTGGTTCTTTTATATACCACTTTTAAATGAATGGATGTGGGGGAATTGGAAGCACTCCTCTTCTCCAGAAGTCATTATCTGTGCTGGGCATAAAACTGGGCCACAGTAGGAGACATTGTAAATCCTCTGTATTAAGCTAGAGGCAAGTACAGTCCATAAGCCCAATAAAGGTTAGGTAAACACAAAGGCAGCAGTTTACTGTACCTTCAACTTGCAAGTTTCAAAGTCATTTTCTTTCACAGTATCTCCTTTCATTCCTATAATAGTCTCTGGAGTAACACATCAGGTTTTGTCTCTGTACCATCAGAGAAAAAGCTAGTCAGGAAGGTTGAATAAACTTTCCAAGGGCAAGGCGTCACCATAGAACCAGACCCCGAACCTGAACTCCAGCTCACAGGCTCATTTCTTGGCGCTTCTTCAGTTTCCCCATGTTTAAACTGCAGAGCAACAGAAAATGGCAGATGGGGCAAACTGACTGAGGAAACCTGATGTCTTAGTCAAGGTTTGGATTCCTGCACAGAATATCATGACCAAGAAGCAAGTTTGGGAGAAAAGGGTTTAATTCAACTTACACTTCCACATTGCTGTTGATCACCAAAGGAAGTCAGGACAGGAACTCACACAGGGTAGGAACTTGGAGGCAGGAGCTGATGCAGAGGCCATGGAGGGATGCAGCTTATTGGATTGCTTCCCCCTGGCTTGCTCAGCTTGCTTTCTTATAGAACCCAGGACTACCAGCCCAGGGATGGCACCACTCACAGAGGCCCTTCGACCCTTGATCTCTGATTGAGAAAATATCTTACAGCTGGATCTCATGGAGGCATTTCCTCAAGGGAGGCTCCTTTCTCTGTGATAACTCCAGCTTCTGTCAAGCTGACACACAAAACCAGTTAGTACATGGGTTGAAGCCTTTGAGATTACTTTCACCTAAAAGATATCATACCTATGACTGATCAGGCTCTGCATCCGGTGCTATGAAAATAATGGTAATATACTCTTAGACTTTGTTATCAAATATGGTATGTGTTAGATTAAAAACAAGGAAATCATGGACATGTGCCATTAGTTTATAAATACATTGAAAAGAGAGTGGAAACCCAAAGATAAAATGCAGGAATATGTACAGAAAGGCTGCCCTGGACATGGTGAAGTACATCATACCCAAGGTCTTACAGGAAGAAAAGGCTCATTTTTGACCTAATACTACAAAACAATGACTCTAGAGTTTGAAACATAACTATATCCTATTTATTTACAATGTATGGATTTCTTTTCTGTGATTTGCCATGAAAATGATTTCTTCTTTGTCTGAACCCTCAGACTAATAAGCATTGTAAAATCACTCCCTATTCTATGAAGCACTAAACGTTGATTGATTTGACCTGAGCATTTTGAGTTTAAAAGATAGTCTGCTGGGATTGGCACTGAAGTGAGCAGAGAGCATGGTGGCATGTCTGGGAATGGCACTGAAGTGAGCACACAGTATGGTGGCATGTCTGGGATTGGCACTGAAGTGAGCACACAGCATGGTGGCATGTCTATGTACGAATTATCTTCTCACAGTTCTGGAGACTGCAAGTCCACTCTTAAGGTGTCAGCAAGTTCAGTCTCTGGCATCAGACTCTTCCTGAATGAAAGACAGCTGACTTCCTTCTCTGTTCTCATGTGTATCTATAGAGGAGAAGAGAGCAGAAGGAAGGGAGGGAGAAAGAAAGAGAAGGGGGAGGGAGGGAGGGAGGAAGGACTGAGGAAGAATACTATTCAGGTAAGGACACTAACACTATTAGACAATGCTTCACCTCCTAACTTCTTTTAGATTATTAATAATTAGGAGACCTTTTCGACAGGAACAATTCTGGGTCAGAGTTTCTGACTGTGGGATGGCAACCCCATCCCTCTACTTGAAGCCCTGTCTTTGTACTGGAGATGGACTCTACAAGTTCCCTCTCCCCACGGTAGGGCACTTCATCTAAGGTCCCTGCCTTTGAGTCCTGAGAGTCTCTCACTTCCCAGGACTCTGGTACATTTTGGAGGGTCCCCCTTCCCCAAGATGTATATTTCCATTCATTCGGCTGACCCTTAGGGCTTCTCTCTTCTCCCTGTCCCCATGTCTGATCATGTTCCCCGTTCTCCTCCCAATCCCCTCTCTCATCCAGGTCCCTCCCTCCCTCAGCCTCCTGTGATTACTTTCTGCTCCCTGCTAAGTGGGATTGCAGCACCCTCACTTGGACCCTTCTGCTTATTAACCTTGAGTTCTGTGGATTGTATCCCAACTACTCTTAATTTTTTTTTTTTGGCTAATATCCACTTATTAGTGAGTACATACTATGAATATACTTTTGGGCCTAAGTTACCTCACTCAGGATGATATTTTCTAGTTCCATC